>NW_022589706.1:57844242-58085388 GCF_004348235.1 Phoca vitulina | reverse complement strand
TTTTTTTTTTTTTTTTTTTTAAAGATTTTATTTATTTATTTGACAGACAGAGACACAAGGAGAGAGGGAACACAAGCAGGCGGAGTGGGAGAGGGAGAAGCAGGCTTTCCACCGAGCAGGGAGCCTGATGCGGGGCTCGATCCCAGGACCCTGAGATCACGACCTGAGCCAAAGGCAGACGCTTAACCGCTGAGCCACCCAGGCGCCCCTGGACCATTTCCTTACACCACACACAAAAATAGACTCAAAATGGATGAAAGACCTAAATGTGAGACTCTAGGAGTCCATCAAAATCCTTGAGGAGAACACAGGGAGCAACCTCTTCAACCTCAGCCACAGCAACTTTTCCTAGAAACATCGTCAAAGGTAAGGGAAGCAAGGGCAAAAATGAACTACTGGGACTTCATCAAGATAAAAAGCAAAGGAAATAGTCAATAAAACCAAAAGACAACTGACAGAATGGGAGAAGATATTTGCAAATGACATATCAGATAAAGGGCTAGTATCCAAAATCTAAAAAGAACTTATCAAACTCAACACCTAGAGAACAAATAATCCAATCAAGAAATGGGCAGAAGACATGAACAGACATTTCTGCAAAGAAGACATCTAAATGGCCAACAGACACATGAAAAAGTGCTCAACATCGCTTGGCATCAGGGAAATCCAAATCAAAACCTCAATGAGGTACCACCTCACACCAGTCAGAATGGCTAAAATTAACAAGTCAGGAAATGACAGATGTTGGCGAGGATGCGGAGAAAGGGGAACCCTCCTACACTGTTGGTGGGAATGCAAGCTTGTGCAGCCACTCTGGAAAACAGTATGGAGGTTCCTCAGAAAGTTGAAAATAGAGCTACCCTATGACCCAGCAACTGCACTACTGAGTATTTACCCCAGAGATACAAATGTAGTGATCTGAAGGGGCACCTGCACCCCAATGTTTATAGCAGCAATGTCCACAGTATCCAAACTATGGAAAGAGCCTAGATGTCCATCAACAGATGAATGGATAAAGAAGATGTGGTATATATATACAATGGAATATTATGCAGCCATCAAAAAATGAAATCTTGCCATTTGCAATGACATGGATGGAACTAGACGGTATTATGCTAAGCGAAATAAGTCAGTCAGAGAAAGACAAGTATCAGATGATCTCACTGATAAGAGGAATTTGAGAAATAAGACAGAGGATCATAGGGGAAGGGAGGGAAAAATGAAACAAGATGAAACCAGAGAGGGAGACAAACAATAAGAGACTCTTAGTCTCAGAAACAAACTGAGGGTTGCTGGAGTGGAGAGGGGTGGGAGGGATGGGGTGGCTGGGTGACTGGGGAGGGTATGTGCTATGGTGAGCGCTGTGAATTGTGTAAGACTGATGAATCACAGACCTGTACCCCCAAAACAAATAATACATTATATGTTAATAATAAATAAATAAATAAATAAAATGACATATAAAACAAAAAAAATAAATTAAAAAAATAAATTAACTGTCTCCTTTACCCAACTGGCCACTAGTGCTTTCCAAAACACATTCGTCACTTCCTACTCGTTCTGCCTGCACTGTCAGCTTCTCAAAGTTGTATTAATAGAGGTATAGATTTCTTTGTGTTAAATACTATACAGATCTTTTTTTCTTTTTTTTTTTTTGAGAGAGAGAAAGAGCAGGGGGGGGGGGGGGGGGGGGGGGCATAGGGAGAAGGAGAAAGAGAATCTTAAGCAGTCTCCATGCCCAGCACTGTGCCCAAAGCGGGGCTCAGTCTCACAACACAGATCATTACCTAAGCTGAAATCAAGAGTCAAATGCTTTACCAACTGAGCCACGCAGGCACCCCCAGATCTATTTTTTTAATTGTCAATGTGAATATAAATTTGTGGGGTTTTTCATTTACCATTTTTAATGCATGTTTACAGGTATCAATATAGTCATTATTAATTCTGATAGAAACATGATAAAACACTGTATTATAATATTCTAAGATTTAACATTTACCTATAGAACTTCTAGGTTGTTTCTAGTTTTTCAGCATTTTAAATAGATCCATGATCATGTACTTTTTCCTTGAGGGGAAAAAAAGAAAAAGAAAACTCTCCTTTTTTAATATCAATTTCACCTTATGGATTTACTATTATTCCCACATTATACATATTCATTATACATAATTAATACACAGCTAATGAACTTAACCCAGTAACAATCTCTGATAAGATCATAGCCAATACTTTGTACCCTTAAGCATAATATGAGGAAATATATAAATTATATTGAGGGAATAATATGACAATAACAGTTCTATTTCATAGGATTGTTATAAAGAAAGACTTAGAAGAGTGCCCAACACACAATAAACACTCAATAGTAAACTATCATCATCACCTCCAGAACAAGGCCAAACTCAATTACCTCATCCACCAAATTCCACCCTTCTAGCATCTTTTCTGGACCCAGTGGTCAACAGTGAATGTAAGTGTGGGGGGCGGGGGGTGTAATTCTTTTTTTTAAGATTTTATTTATTTATTTGAAAGAGAGAGAATGCACACACAAGTGGGTGGAGAGGCAGAGGGAGAGGGGAAAACAGACTTGCCGCTGAGCAGGGAGCCCGACGAAGGGCTCGACCCCAGGACCCCAGGATCATGACCTAAGCCGAAGGCAGGCGCTTACCGACTGAGCCCCGCAGGCGCCGCAGAGATGAGTGCAATTCTATGGCTAATTCAAGCGGCGTTCAGGTCCACTTTAGAAATGGCCAGAAAAGGAGTGCCTGGCTGATTCAATCAGAAGAACATGTGACTTGGTATCAGGGTCGTGAGTTCAAGCCCCACACTGGGTGTAGAGATTATTTAATATATATATATTTTTAAAAATGGCCAGAAAAAAGTAGGCACACAAACGTATATCCACACACAAGGGTGCATACTGGATCCTGGAAACTATATCTCTGATTTTTAAATAGCTGTAGTTGGGTGCATAGTACAAGAAATTGAAAAAGACTGCTTTCAAAAAGACCAAGAACAGGCACACACAATGATCTATGCCATCTTTGTGGTTTCAGATTACATCCCTGAAAAGTATGGACAACTGGGGAAGTTTTCTGTTGGTTACAGAAAGACTGGTTTTATTTCTTTTATTGTCTCCCCTTTATAAAACTAAGAGGATATTTATCCAAATTCCTTTCTTTTCCCACATTCTCACAAGAGAACCAAGAGCAGCAATGAACCTCTGATGGCATACTAAGAGCAACTTAAATGTTAATAAGCACCATTACAACACAATTTAAATACATGTGGTCATTTCTCTCCAGTTAACTCCTGCTGAGGAAAAGTTAAATTCCAGGCTGCAAGTTACAGCAATTCTAGATAAGACTTTACTTTCTGCAGTAAAAGTGATCTACTTAAGCATCCCCTCTTCACTGTGGAACTACAGAAGAACTGAGAAAGAAATGAGAATTATACAAAATTTAAAATTATTTCAATATATTCTAAGGCTTTTAGTCCTGTTCCATAGGCATGAAAGACTGTCAAAATAAGTATTAGTTATAAAGTTGGTTATCAACTGTACCATGTATAGTACTTTAAAATGTGACTTCGTAGCTAAGTGCCATCAACTTTTATAATCTATTTCTTTGCCTAAACATATTCCTGTAATTAAAAAAAAAAGAACTCAGATATTCCTACTGTTTGCTCCTGGGGCCAGATTGCTTCTTCCAGTTGTTAGAGTAAATATTACACATGTGATTTACTATGAAATTTAAATCAGGATTATTTCACTACTTAATTTCCCAAAAGTACAGTCTAAATATGTTTCCTTATAATTCAATATATCCTAAATCCTAATAATCCCTATATTTACTGAGATTTGTATTAATATAAAAATGGCTGTTTTTCAAGTGGGTGGAAGGGAAGCTACCATAATATTTAAAATAAGCACTAGAAACATGTATTTAAAGCATAAACAATTATCTAGAATGTGCCCAGGATACCTCAGTTCCCTTTCTCTATTAATTGATTTTGGTAAAACACTGTAAATTTTCATACATTGACTTAACTTTTATTTTCGGCCCTGAGGGGCATTCTTCTTTCCTTAAACTAAATACAGAATATTTTGATGGCTTCTAGTCAGGATGTTATTTCTGCTTTGTGCCTTGGAACTACAAAGTATGAAAATTTCAGCTTTTTGAGTAATCCTTATCTTTTGAGGTTGGTCTGATTTCTGCAAACAGCCAAAATCCAATCAGAACAAAGTCCTGAAAATAAAGGGAGTGACTAAGATAGACAATGTAGATTTGGATAAATGACTAAGAACAGCAATAAAGGGTTATAAAGTCTTAAATTCTCTTCTGCAGCATATAAGTGGTCTCTCAGGGAAATTCCAAGTAAAGTGTCGGGGAAAAAAGTTACCCGGGCGCCTGGGTGGCTCAGTCGGTTAAGCGTCTGCCTTTGGCTCAAGTCATGATCCCAGGGTCCTGGGATCAAGCCCCATGTCAGGCTCCCTGCTTAGCTGGGAGTCTGCTTCTCCCTCTCTCTCTGCCCCTCCCCCTGGCTTGTGCTCTCTCTCTTTCTCTCACATAAATAAAGTCTCTAAAAAAGAAAAAGGTTACAACAATGTGAAATCACTAAAGTAAGTGTCAAGAGAACTAGTACTAACTTACCGAAATTCTGCTGATTAAAGTTATTCTCACTGGCTTAATATATATCATATATAGAATTTCAAGATAATAGTGCAGAGCTAACTAAAGCAATGCTTCAGTTATTCAGTACTGTCAGTAAAAAGCATTTACTAAATATCTAAATACCACATTAACCATTTGGTAACTGTTTATATAAAAATATATAGCATACTTCCCTTCCTTTATAAGCAGAAGATACTAAATGAAAGTGTCCTTGATGACTTGGAATCATGCACTACTTAGTGTCTCACTTTCCTCACCTGTAAAGTAGGGATAGCAATAGTATTTGCCTCCGAAAGTTGTAACAAGGGTTAAAGTAAGAACATACGTGAAGTGCTTACAACACTGCTGGCGTGTGGTATGTACTCAGTAAAGGGCTATGTTGGTATTGCTGGTGTAGTACCCCATCCTTTCATGATTATTTATGGAGTACCTGCCATATGCTTCCAATGATACTGAGAAATGAATCAGAGAGGATAGTAACTAATACTTGTCAAGCGCACAAATGCAGTGCCAACGGCTCTTCATACATTATCTCTTAACTCCCCACCATTAGGCTCCCACGTTAGGGTGAAAATGCTTTGAAAGGTCTGTTATGATCTTTCCTTTTCAACTTTATTAACTACATCTTCAAAAGTGGTCCCATTGCTCTATGTCAGATCATTGTCATGACCTTCTACCACCTCCAAGATATGCATTGTTATTATCCAGTTCTCATTATTTGGCTTTCCCTTTTCTCTTTCCATTTCTTTCTTTTGGTGACCTTAATCCTATTTCATATCTTCAACTATATTTGAAAGCAAAAAACAAGAAGGGATTTTTAGAGAGGTAGTCTTTTTATACACGAGGAATATGAAACCAGGAAAAAGTTGAATAACGCCCAAGTTTAAGACCATACACATCAAAGCCAGAATGACTTCTCTGCTGACACTAGTTTAAAACTCTCATCTGTAAATGCTACAATTAAACTACCAGTAGAACATCATCACCAGCAAATATTCAACATAGCTCGTCAACCCCGGCAAAAGACAACCACAGACCTGTCCTGGATTTCTTTTGATTTCCTTTACAAAGCTATGTCTGAAAAGTTAAAAAAAAAAAAAAAATGCCCAATACTGTTTCTACTTCAGCAAACAGTGTTTTGTTGAACTGTCAATACATATCTTGTGCTGAGTATTTTATAGTCTGTAGGTTAGAGTTCTAGAAATACTATAAGGCTTCATCATCAAGTGAACTAATACTCAACTTTACAAAACCCACAGAAGATAAATGTCCAAAAAAGCCTCCATTTCCTCATCTATAAAGGCAATAATGGAACTTACCTGATAGAGCTGAACATTAAATAATATTCATTTTATTTAGTAAAAGCTCACTAAATATTAGGGGGTGTGTGTGTATGAAGAGAGAGAGATTATATTAGATTACTAAAGCAATGAACTCATTCATCAAGGTATTGTATGGCACACAAAGATGAATAAAGCATTTCCTGACTTCAAGAAGCTTATCATTCACTTGAACAATTGTGAAACTCACCTACTACTCCTGATTCTAGTGAACTGGAAAATGACTAACCAGGTAAAAACAACTGGGAGTTTCTGAAGAATAAGCTTAACTCACCAAATGAATTTAAGAACATGAATCTGCCAAATATATAAGAACATAAATTCATCCATTTCATGCTAGAGTTTTCACAAAAAGAAATTTCTAGATGTTAAAATTTCAAAGACATCATAGTCTTGCCCAATCCAAGAGAGGATTCCAAACTCAAAAGCTAAATTTGTAAGGTCAGTTTTCATATTTTCATATATTTATTATAGTATTCTTTTACACATTTTGGGAAGAAGAGTGAAATCCTAGTTAATGCCACATTATTTTAAATAAATATTGCAAATAGGGGCGCCTGGGTGGCTCAGTCGGTTAAGCGACTGCCTTCGGCTCAGGTCATGATCCTGGAGTCCCGGGATCGAGTCCTGCATCGGGTTCCCTGCTCAGCAGGGAGTCTGCTTCTCCCTCTGACCCTCCTCCCTCTCGTGCTCTCTGTCTCTCATTCTCTCTCTCGCAAATAAATAAATAAAATCTTAAAAAATAAATAAATAAATAAATAAATAAATAAATATTGCAAATAATGTATTCTTGAATCACATAAATGAACTTTCAAAAACTATATCAAAAAATTCAAAATATTTAGAAAATGTCAAAAAAAATGTGGGGAGAGGGGCAGGTTTGCATCATAGTCTTCCAATCAGGTTTCCATCTTTTAGAGGACAGCTCTTTTAGTTATAAAACAGGTGGTACATTTTTAATCATATAAGAAGCTTCCAGTTTCAAGGAAATTTTATTTTGATGTTCTTTTCTTTGCTATCAGATTATAGAGGATGAATGGCCTGAAACTGCTATTGTAATGACATGCCTTCTGTTGTCTCATCATTTAGGGTACAAGGGAGGGGCTGTAAAGACTGTAAAGCTCACTTTGAATTGACAGCATACTGCCTGCCATCATTCCCCAGCAATGCACCATGCCAGGCCCAAGGATTAGTGGATTAGAAGGCTTTATCAAAATCTGTACTGTTTCTCCGAAGACAGGCCAAGTGACAAGGCCCAAGTATAAAAAGAGAATCATGTTAGTGTGAACAGTATTTCCCAGCCAGATTAAAAATGCTACAAAACTGACATTTCTATTATGTAGATTTTTATTTAAAACAGGCCACTTAACATCTTCATTTGTTTTGCTACTATTTACAGGAAAGAGTTTAGAAGCGGACAGAGCTGGATTCCTACTTAGAAACTATCTGACCTTAAGCCAGTCATTGATGCTCTCTGGGCCTCAGTTTCCACTGTATGTATAAAATTGAATTCAATAAATTGTAACCATTATTACTGACATCTTGAAATAGCAAAATTCTTGATCTTCAAGAATTACATACTAGAATCTAAAAACATAAGCAATACATTCATCATCACTTACAAAAGGACAGGTGTTCAAACTCACAATCTGTAATAGTTTATGTTCCATCAAATATTTGCTCTATATCATGTGGCCTTTCCCAACTCTAAACTCAATTTAACCTCCTGTTAGATAATGAGGTGGATCTGGGATTTGGAAGAGTAAGTTCACCAAACCTAACTAAAAATGAAACGCAATATATGAAATCTAAAAACTTCAGTGACCTAATTAATATAGCCTATATGTCAACAAAATTCTTCAAATAGTCTGTTTCCGAAGTTGTGTTTATTAAAATTAAGCAGTTCACACTTTAATTCACAGAGCCACACATCCTGTGTTGGTATACAAACTAACTGTAAAATGATGCCTTGGGCAAGCTAGTGCAGCCACTCTGGAAAACAGTACGGAGGTTCCTCAAAAAGTTGAAAATAGAGCTACCATACGACCCAGCAATTGCACTACTGGGTATTTACCCCAAAGATACAAATGTAGTGATCCGAAGGGATACGTGCACCCCAATGTTTATACCAGCAATGTCCACAATAGCCAAACTATGGAAAGAGCCAAAATGTCCATCAACAGATGAATGAATAAAGAAGATGTGGTGTGTGTGTGTGTGTGTATATATATATATATATATATATATATATATATATATACAGCAGAATATTATGCAGCCATCAAAAGGAATGAAATCTTGCCATTTGCAACAACATGGATGGAACTGGAGGGTGTTATGCTGAGCGAAATAAGTCAATCAGAGAAAGACATGTATCATATGATCTCACTGATATGAGGAATTCTTAATCACAGGAAACAAACTGAGGGTTGCTGGAGTGGTGGGGGGTGGGAGGGATGGGGTGGCTGGGTGATAGACACTGGGGAGGGTATATGCTATGGTGAGCACTGTGAATTGTGTAAGACTGTTGAATCACAGACCTGTACCTCTGAAACAAATAACACATTATATGTTAAAAAAAAAAAAAGAAGAAGATAGCAGGAAGGGAAACATGAAGGGGGGTAAATCAGAGGGGGAGACGAGCCATGAGAGACTGTGGACTCTGAGAAACAAACTGAGAGTTCTAGAGGGGAGGGGGGAGGGCGGATGGGTTAGCCCAGTGATGGGTATTAAAGAGGGCATGTACTGAATGGAGCACTGGGTGTTATATGCAAACCATGAATCATGGAACACTACATCAAAAACTAATGATGTACTGTATGGTGATTAACATAACATAATAAAATAAAATTAAAAAAAAAAATGATGCCTTGGGGAGAAGGAAGAGTATGTGGGTTTGATGGGGAATGAATACCATGCTTTTAATATGATTTTTATGTGTGTATTGTAGTGAATAGTGACAGTTAACGCTTTAATAAAAATAGAAATAGCACTATTAAAACAGTTCGTGGTAGTGAAAAGCTTCATAAACAGATTCTACATGTTATTTAAAGGTACCAGTAGTTAAGAGAATACTACCTCTTATTATTACTGGAATTTTGTAGTACTACTAGCTGGACAGCAGCTACAACTTATTTAACACAAAGATTTTGAAATCTAGTAAATAGTGAAAATATTATGTAATAGCACTACCAGCAACAGCCGCAAAAGCAACAACACCGAGAATGCCGTGCTTTGTGTAACATTCTCTTCTTTAATTCTTTCAATAATCTCATCGAGTAGCTAATATTATCCGCAGTTTCAGATAAAGAAACCCTCCAAGAAATTAGGCAACACCCAATATCACATGGCTAATCTGTGATAGAACTAAGATTTATACCCAGGACTTTATAATTCCAAAGTTGCTTTGGAATTATAGTATTATAATTATGATATACCACTCTACTAACAGTTTAGTAACCTGACATAAAAGGTAAATACAATTCCATGATAATTAAAGTATCAACTTATGGAATAAGATATTACCCTCACATACAGCAACAAACATATTCTTGATACAATTATTTGATTTCTGCATAAATGGATATTTACAAAATTTAATTTGGCCATAAAGAAATGTTTAAAAACAAGAAGGGGAAAAGCTAGATTTGAAAGGGGAAAAGCTAGATTTGAATCATTTAAGACATGGTCTATCGAAATGTTATCTTCCCTTAAGCTTCCGAAAAGTCTGAAAAAGTGATAGCATAAGCTAAGGCACCAAACAAATCAGAAAGATGCATCTATGTGAACAAACTAAGGCAGGTCAGCTGACTGTACCAACTCTGGAGTACATGCAGCTATTAAAGAAATAGGGGGAAAAGGTATTTTGGACTCTAAATAATAGAGGGAATGGGGACCTAGAGTTAGGGGCATGGGGAATATTCCTCTAATTGAAGCCTTTTCTTTTTTTTTAAGCTGGAATACAATGAAGTAATGCCTCAAAAATTGACAGGGAAAATTACATCCAATGTAGAATTATTTACCCAGCCAAATTTGATAATTTCAAATGTCAGTTAGGAAAAAAGATATTTTTAGGCAGCAAAGGTTAAGACTTTTCCTCCCGCGCACACTTTCTCAAGAAACTAGTAGAGGGGTTGCTCTACTAACAAACCAAGAAAGAAAAGAGAGGAGATCCAGGAATTCCCAAAAGACTGGTGGACAAAAGAAAACAGCAGGATGATAAGCGTGTGGCAGTTACAGAAAGCAACCAATGAAGACTGCAGAACTCCATGAGAGATGTAACCAGGTAAAAATTAAAACGGTAGCCACCTTAAAATGGGAGGAAATTAATACTTCTAAATGGAGTTGAATCAATGACAGATACATAAAAAAAAATAAAGGAACAAAACATAGTCACTTTTATAAATGTAATTATAATTAACTCTAGGAAAAACGAAACCTTATAGAAGAATGGAAATGTAATCATGGTCTACTAGAACACAGCAGTGACAAATATTTACATATTCAAAAAATGTACACATTGAACACTTGAGGCTTACTCTAGTCCCTGATTCCAGTCTTCATTTTCCCAGGGTTCTTTCAGAATCTTAAAGAACCGAGAAGTTACATAGATACGTGCAAACTCGAAAAGCATTATACAACCCCTTCCAGAGGATGAAAAAGAGCCAGCAGTACTGAAACCATTTTCTGCCACAAACAGATCAATACCTATGTTCTTAAGAGCTTATAATGACCATTTTGAAATATTACACTTTGTTTGAAAAAAGTAATAGCACTATTATTGGGGGTGTGAGGGAGTGCATGTGTGTAGACTAAGTAGAAACAGTAAACTGTCTTCCCCCACTCAATTAACATTATCATGCCATTCATTAAAAAGATAATTTGAAAGCAGCAAGCAGAAAATGACACCAATATGCACTGTTTTCAATAAATGGCAAAGAGTAAAATACAGAACATGAAAATATGTAGAAACTCCTAATTATTGTGCTGCAAACCTAAATACTGAAAAACTATTAACACTGCCTCAATGTATTCATCAGAAATCCTGAACACCTATTTCTTATTAAACTTACATTTATAAGTTTTTCTTTTGTTTATAAGGTGTGTCTTTTGTTTTTCTCACTGGTGTGCATTTTTTTAAATGATAGCAATGATGTTACTACATATACGTGATTTGCTTGAGTGAGAAATACAAGGAAAAGAATGCAAGAACATGGCTGATAGTTACTTTGAATATGGTAAACAAAACCTTTACCTTCTATCAAGGCATTATTTCTTCTAACATATTTCCCTCTTCTATGATCAAACTCATTTTTTTCCATTAGGAACACACAAACACACACAAAACCATTTATGCCAAAGTGGGATCCCATTCCATCCTAGCATCTTTGACAATGTTTACTGAGTGATTACTTAGAAAATGTTACTACAGATATTTCTTAATGGTAATAACAATATTTAAATTCTAAATTGAAATTAAAGCAAAATGAAGAAATTAAAGCGAGGATATTCACAAAATTATTGTGACATACAAAATCAATACTTTTTAAACACAACTACAAAAGAGCACGTATAAACTAGGAAAATACAGGATTTTTAAGCAAAAGCTGAGTATAAAAATATCCTTAAATGTATTTTAAATGTATAAAAAGGAAAGCTATGTTCATGCATGAATTTGTTTCACAGGTATCCAACAATAAAGATAAAAAGCAAGTTATGTTCTACTGTATAAATCAGCATTTTTCTATGTTGGCAAAAGGCACACCTGAATAACCCAATGGAAAGAATGACATTAGGAAGAGCAGGATAGCAAAGGTAAAAATAATTTTCTATTTTCTGTAACTAACACCTAATTCTTACTTTGGCTTTATATTAAGAAGGCTTTTTTTGTTGTTGTTGTTATTTTTATTGTTGCTGTTCTTGAGTGTATTTTTTAATGATGATGATGTTACATATGTAACTTGCCTGAGTGAGAAATGAAAGGAACAGAACCAAAAGGATCTTCTGGAGGATGGTTATGTGGAGCAGAAAGTGGGTCTACATTCTTATCTGAGGATGCTCTCTCCTCGAGCCTGTCTGCAAAAATAAGATGAAACAAAAAAATAAAATAAAATAAAAACGGTCTTTAAATTAAAAAAAAAAAACAAGAGGTAACAGTATAAATAAAATTAAACAAAGCAACAGTCTTTTTGAAAAATATTAAAGTCAGGGTTCATTTTCATAAGTATTAGGGGGTAGTCCTGAGTTTAATAGATACTTGTTGCTACAAAGGCAAGCTTAACAACATCATCTCTGTGCTAGATTTCACAAATACAATTAACCTAATAAATAACTTAGTTTGGTTTATTTAAATACCCAGCTGTCTTCAACTTGTAACATACTGGACCCGAACTTAAACCCAGCTTACTAAACAGAGACATATTTGGCAGGCTTTCTCCAAAAAACACATATGGAAAAAATACTGCAAATGGTCATTTGTTCATAAAATAGGCAAATCTTACTTCTCAACAGCAATAAAAAGTAATTGACTATTACAATGATGTTCATTTCTCATATTAAATCATTCACATACCATTAAAAGCCTAATGACAGAGTTTATTATTTTATCCAATGGATATCTGAGATCTAGCATGTGCCAGGCACTAAGCAATGGGCAGGCAACATCAAACAAAACAAAGAGTCTTGCCTTCTTGGAGTTCATATGCTGGCATGGAAAAACAAACAAACAAAAAGCAAGGAGTATAATGAGAAATATATACAGAATGTTAAAAAATAAAGCTATAGAGAAAACTGTAATGCAGGGGAAAAGGAATTAAGGGAGTGGGCACAAGTCACAGTAATAAACAGAGAGATTCTGACTGGTACCAGGTGAGAAAAGACTTCAAGGAGGCAGCGAAGGGATACCTGGGGGAGAGCACACCAGACAAGGGAAGAGCTAGAGCAAAGGCTCTGACTCATGCAGAAGCAGGCTTGCTGTGTGTGAAGAAGAGAGCTGCTGTCCCCTAATTCCCTAAGTAGGGATTATCTTTCCTTGCTCTGAAACAGCATATCGCAGGCACCTGATCAGTTGGGAACATCTCGATTTTTGTAACCTGTCTTCCTAGCCTCTGATTCTTAGCAATCAAACATACACTATTAGGAACCCATTCTGCTTTTTTCAGGAATTATAAGCATTCCCAAGACTATACCCTTCATGTTTAAGAAATTCTATGGTTCCAGAAATTATGCTGGTTTCATTTGAGTTCTAAGACATTGCAGTGTAGGCAGAGAAAATCCAAATATAACTAGAATTCCCTAAAGATGACTTGTAACTTCAGAATGAAGCAAAAAGCCCCAAGTTAAAGCAGGAATCTCCTAGGACAGTGCTTCTCAAATTGAAGGCGCATTCCAGTGAGCTGGGAATTTGTTAAAGTGCAGATTCTGACTGGACAGTTCTGGGATGGGTTCTAAGATTCTGCACTTCAACAAGCTCCCAGGTGATGTGATACTGCTGGGCCAGGGAGCACAATCTTGAGAAGGCGAGGCCCTAGAGTCTGCAATATCCTAAATAAACTTAATTACTGCAATGGACAATTCTTTAAACATCTTTATGACAATGGACACAACTATCAGCTTTTACGGCTAAAACTAACTGCAATATCCACATGAAACTTTGGGTCATCTAAAATTTTACTTAAAATTCCATTGGTAAGGGGCGCCTGGGTGGCTCAGTCATTGAGCGTCTGCTTTCGGCTCAGGTCATGATCCCAGGGTCCTGGGATCAAGCCCCACATCGGAGGCCTGCTTCTCCCTCTCCCACTCCCCCCTGCTTGTGTTCCCTCTCTCACTGTCTCTCTGTCAAATAAATAAATAAAATCTTAAAAAAAAATTCCATTGGTAATATAATAAATGATAAATATTTTGTTAAGGCAACATATCTGACAATTGATTTATGCACAAACAAAAGTTCCAAGACTTAAGAGTTCCAATAGTGTAATGGATTAACAGTGAAAATTAAATGGATTAACAGTGAAAACTCACAACAGAGTGAGGACAAAGGAAAGAGGAAGTGGGAAAGGACAAATGAAACAGACTATCTCAGAGTGATAGCCACAGCATATCAATATCCAAGATCCCTGGTTCTTGAAAATCAAGACAGTATATATGCGCGGGTACTTAGGTCTAAATTAGGACCAAACTTCCTTTCTAAATCATCTGCATCATAATTGCTAGAATTCCTGTATAAAATGTAGCTACCTGGGCCCTACCACAAATCTAATGCATCAGATTTATCTGAGCAGGAGTTTGGAAATCTACACTTTAACATACTCTCCAGGTTTATAAACCAGCACTGTACCAATGGCTCCCAGCATATAAAAATGCACATTACCACTAAGGTTCTTTGAATCCTCATGCACTGGTATATTATCTCCATCAATTTATGGTAAATTCATGTAAATGTATAAACAGCACCACGTAGTTAAGACAAGAGTACAAACGCTGTCATGTAGGGATAAACTAACATTTTTTATATAGTGAGTCCCATAATTTAAAATATGGAGACACTGTTCTATGGCAAAGTTCATTTCTCCAATTATTTCAAAACGGAATTCAAACTCGCTATAAAATGAATCATGTTCTCACTGTTCCACAAAACACAGAATCAATTTTTCCATGGAGGATTTTTGTTAAATCACCTAGATTTCTAGAGTTCACAGGATAATCTGGGTCCCAAGGCACAAAATACAAAATACACATATTAATTGTTTAAATTATTAATTACCTATTATTAAAAACTAATGAAATGGTATATAGAGCTACTTTTCAAATACAGTCACCCCTAAAATGAATTTAATTTCCATTTTCAAATAATTGGTTCACATTAGAACAAAACTTGAGCTTGATTTGTCCAATATTAAGAAACTTACCTCCTCCTGCCTTCCCAAAAGAACTGTGTTGGTGAATAAAGACAATATCTTTTCAGGATTTTTAATTGATACACATGGCAAAAAATACAGGATTTAAAAATCCTAGAATCAAAGTATAGTCCACAATATCATCAGAAAATTAAAATACTCTAATAAGTTAATTCTGCAGCTTATATGGATGGATAATGGCTTGAATAGCCAAAAGGCTAATGAATAAATTTTGTAAGTACAGTCTTCATCTGATACTTTTGAAACTATTCTATTTGAAAAGTTTTGTTATTCTGTACTGAAGAAACAGCAATATACCTGAATTAGCTTAAAATGGTGAGAGTTAATGCTTTACAACAAACTAATACAGATGTTTACATCTATTTCATTCTGTGGCTTCATAGGAAAAAAACAACACATTCAGTAGAATTTGCAAAGCAGCCACAGTCTTTAGGTTCTTCTATTCTTCCTTTTAGTTGTTGTGATGCAGTTTGAAACAGAAACAATCATCATCAACAAAAAATAATATTCCATTAAGCACTACTTTTAACATGCAAAGCTACACCACTATTTGAACAAACAAAAGTTAAAAAGTTTCCCAAAGCAAACACCTGTAATCTAGTGTTTAATGTATTAAATTTTATCACAGTTAGATTTCTAAAGTTTACATACTAATCTGGATGTTTTGATACGAAAGACAAAGAAAAATACAAGTTTAAACTTTAAAAATGTCACTGAGATCAGCTTTATTAATAATGCTTAATTTTGATTTAATGTTTTGATTTTAAGTAGAACGGGTGAAAAATTCCAAACCATAAATAATATTCAGTTACGCTGAAAGCAAAAGCAAGAACCTGGTTTATTTTATATGTTAAATCCCTTTGCCAACTGGTATATGGATGGAATCAACAACTGTTTCCTTAAAGATCACGAAAAAACAGTTTTTGTTACCAACTACTAATATTGTGGAATTCTAGTATGTCGAAATATATTATGATTTTTAAATCACCTTTTGGATATTCAAACACGTAAAATATTTCCTAGACAGAATATCCTTTTTCGTTTTAATAAATAACCACGTACCATCTTAAAAATAAAAACTCAAATGGCAATGTACTATTCTGAACAATCACTACATGGGCAATGCCTATATTTTTAAGGACCATACATAAAGGTATTCAGTTTCTCACTAGAGAGCATTTCACAAACCAAATATAAGTTATTTTAGAAAAGACTTTGGAAAATTGTTGATAAAATCTGTGCTAAGAAAAAAGGTAAATTTGTTATTCCACATGCATCAATAATTTCCTTACTTTAGAAAAAGTTTTTAAGGACAAAGGAAGCAGCCAGTAATAACCAAAATTAATTTTCATTACACTGTTAGTCTTCCACTGAAACTCTTAAGGTTCTGAAAGACGTCTTTTATGCCACAGGGTAATTTAGCCCCTATCAAGTGGATCAAATATTAGATGCCTTATTGCTTGTGAATGAAAGAGGTGTTAAAGATGATTGAATAGATTACAGTTAAGTAACACTTTGGAAAGAAATCTTTCTAAACTATACTCTCTATATTAATGATTTCTTTATAAACTTTATTAAAGATTTCACCTTTTATGAACACCATTATTAAAACTATCAATTATTAAGAAGACAGACACCTTCTATCTTCTTTCTTATTGTCATATGTCATTTCTGCTGTTGATGTTGTTTGCCCACAAAGCCCCTTCTAATCTGGTTTTTTAATTGCCAGCAGAGAAACCTGATAGTTTAGATACAATTTTTAAATGCTAGTCAAAGGGCAATAACCTCGAGTTGGAGCCTAAAGACACACAGAAGATGAAGAACAAAGAAGTGGCATTTGTGGAGTACCCAGACTCTTTCAAGACATTATTTCATTTAATTTTCCTGACCACCTTATGAGATAAGCAAGCATCACTATACCCAGTTTGTAAGTGAGGTAGTGAGACAGTAGTTAAGTTACTTTACTGAGATTACAACCTAGTTAAGTGGCATTGCCAAGGATGAGAATTCACGTATGTTTTCTGGTACTAGATGCCAATTTAAGTACATCAGCCTTGTGACAGTGAAATTATTTCAATAGCTCAGGGACCATCTAGGCATTTTCCCAAATGGCTGAGTTGCTCTGAGTTTGACCTTCAGATAAGCTCCTCCTGCACTTTCATTTGGAACTTAGTATCTTTCCATAATTAACATGCAATGAAGTCTAAATTCTTTGGCATACACGTGTGCACAGATACATACAAAAATTACAAATGTCATCTGACCTTGAAGTTTGAAAGCAAATAGCTGGCTAAGAGTTTTACATGCTAAACCCAATTTTTATGAAGTTATATATACATGAATATTTTATATGCCATTCTTCCCTATGCGAAGTAAATAAAACTTGGTTGTCATTACAAATTCTAGGGAGTTTGAATGACACATTTTTATTTATAAGGTACAAAATAATGTGAATATTTTACCCATTCCATAAACTGATGGGAAAAAAAAAAAAAAAAAAAGGGCGAGTTTTACCCAAAGAGTGGAAAATACTGATTTAGCAAACCCTCAGTTACTATCCTGGTCAGAACACATTAAAATGAATATTTTAATTTTACCTTTTGCTTTCAAAATAACCCTATAAATTATATTGATTTGGTTAACCCCTATGTCACCCTGCCATCCCCCCAAAAGAAAGAGATACGTTATTTCCTTTTTTTAGAACTTGGCTTTTGGGGCTACTCAACGTAAGGTATACTAAAAATGCCAAACAAAAAAGTCATGGTTTAAAAAAACTTTCTTTAATAAAAAGATGTAAGTTTGGTTTCACCAAAGTTGACAAACCTTTATTAAAGGTTCAAAACTCATGTTTATATCTGCATTAATCATCAACTTAAGTTTTCATAGTCATATAACCAATATGTAAAATACAAATTTAAATCCCAAACAACTATTCTTACATGAATTCAGGGCATTTATAAATTTTACATAAAATATATATCATTTGGGAACAAAGCAATTCATCTAATAAATGTTCTCATAAAGTCAGTTACCTAAAATAAAATAGAAGCTAGGAACTATAATGAGGAACCATTAGGACCTTCTTTTCACATGCAAAATAGGAAAACACACTTGGATATGCATGCACATGCACGCTTTCGTGCACACACACACACGTACAAGCCTCTGAAACCTAAAAATTATCTACATACTCCAGAAGTGAGCTTTTTGCTATTTTGCAACCTCCTCAAAACATTCCACACTTCCCTTTCCCGAAAAAGAACTTTTCTAAAATACGTGTAGTGAGGCTTGACATATATATTAGGTAGTTTAAGAAAAGGCAATGATTCCAAGTAAAAACATTGAGATATCTGATTCAAAGTGGAAAATAATTTATTTAACTTTTGCCGTATCAGGACAACAAAGCAGCCCTTTTATGTCAGCACTCATTAAAAGGGCATTACAAAACATTAACATAATGTAGTAGCCCATTTCTGTTTCCTTTCAGGCACTTTCAAAGGGCATCTCAGAACCACAGTATCTTCTACTGCGTGTGCAAGAAAACAGAGCAGCAAAATGATTAGTAAGCAAGATACGGATGTCTCCCTTTTCATTTGAACATTAATTTTCCATGTTTTAGAGATACTCTGAATTTAACATTCAAAGATATGCAGTATTTAAGTGTTAGGAATCAGCATGTTATTAGCAATCTTGGGTTTAATAGCTACTACCAAGCAATCGATTTCTAATGCACACAACATAGTTTGATAGTATATGTAAAAGAAGATGGCCTGATTTTTGCCCTCAAATGCGCAAAAAGAATTTTCTATTTACCATCTCAAAACAGTCTTTGGCCTTGCTGAATAATTATAGAGCTGTTATTTTACTGTGAAGCAAAATAAGCCTTCAAGTGTCCCTTACTTGATCTTAGAAGGTCAAATTCTCTGTCCAACAGTTCCTCTTCTGTTAACTTGGAGAAATTATCCTCTCCAAAAGGATTCCACCCTGACATATCAGGTGGGTTACTGATGTTCTTCTGACTTGTAATATTTGCAACTGCCTCTTTATCAGCAACTGACCTATAGTAATAATTAAGAGAGGAAAAGAAGGAAAAAAACATTAGAATTGAAAATTCTAAAGTGCCCTAGTTCATACTTTCTAAATAACTTAGAAAATCAGATCCTTTTATGATGATGGAGATGGCAGATCAGGGCATAGATTGACACCACCACTTGGGATTTGAATTGCCTTGATGTGTACCCTTGGGCAAGTTCCGTAACCTCTCTCAGCTTCCTCATCTGTAAAAGAGGAGGAACTGTATCTACCTCATAAGGTTACTGAGAAGATTACTTAATACACATAAAGAGAACAGTGTCTAGGGACGCCTGGGTGGCTCAGTCGTTAAGCGTCTGCCTTTGGCTCAGGTCATGGTCCCAGGGTCCTGGGATCAAGCCCCACATCGGGCTCCCCGCTCAGCGGGAGGACTGCTTCTCCCTCTCCCACTCCCCCTGCTTGTGTTCCCTCTCTCGCTGCGTCTCTCTCTGTCAAATAAATAAATAAAATCTTTTTAAAAAGAAAAAAAAGAGAACAGTGCCTAGAAAAAGAAATCAGCACTCAATAAATATTACGATTATCATAGTGAATAGCCCTAAAGTGATAATCAGTTGCCAAGTCAAACAATATCACCCTAAAATCCCTATTGAATAAGATGATCTTATGTCCTGGTTATGCTGAGACACCACAACAATTCTCCTTTTGACAAAGGCATTCTCTATACAGCTACCAAGAAAAGATGAACTGTTGGGAGTGCTTTATGAATTAGCTAAAACTAGATGAGGGCTATTTTCTACATAATAAATAATTCATGGCATTTTAACTATCTATATAGTTTGGAGCCTGGAACCACTCGTTTTATGAAAGTTATCTAATAGGTCTCTTCGCTTTTAAGAGAAGGTGAGAGTCTAAAGATTTCTTAACTTAAGAACCCCTGGATACCTCTCCTTCAAACTAGCCTGGAAATCCTAGAGTAGGCAAACAGCAAATAATTTGGCAAATACCAATCTGGATCTTTAAACCAGCCTCTGATCTAATGCCCTGCTCTGCACTTAGACATACTTGTCCTAATTCATGCCTCTAAACTTTTGATTTAGGAAAACACTTCAATAAATCCATTTGTTTCCTCCCTCCCTCCCTCCCTCTCTCCCTTTCTTTCTCTCTCTTTCTCTCTCTCTCTCTCTCTCACACACACACACACATACACACACAGGCTGGGAGGTGTACTACAGCAAACTGTGTATTTTATCCCTCTCTTGACATGTTCAATGAGTAAGTATGCTACTGCTGTTGCTTTTTCTCATGCCTAACTCCTAGCCAAAGCTTGCAGATACCTTTTCCCAGCTAATGTTCATATCCTGAAATAATATTGTATGAGAACTTCTTTAGTGTTCCCATAATCAAAGTTCTAATAGCTACTTCCTCCTACGTATCTAAAAATACTAGGAAATATTCATAATGGTCAACAGATTTTTCATTACAAAATCCTTAAGCACTCCCCAATTCAAATCTGAGTTTGAGAAAATTTATACCACCGTTCTTTACTGTAATGTTTTCAATATGAATTATCCATGAAAAATAACTCTACTAACAAAATATATCTAAATATCCAAAGTATATTAGGCTATGATTGCAATAAGCTTGCACTATCTTAAAAATGAACCAAATGACACATTACTATTTTTTGTACCTCTTCGAATTAGACCAAATTAGACAAACTTTATGAGTAAATATTATCAAATTAATTGAAAGTAATAATATATAAGTAGACAAAATTAACTTGTCTACAAGGATTATTTTTTTAAACTACTAAAGTAGCCCATCAGGGTTTTGTTTCTATTTAAATTACAAAGAATGTCCTAACATATAAGCCACTCATTTCCTTAGCCTTAAATACTACTAGATATATTGCTAGGCCTCACCTACAAATAGCAATTAGCAGACCTAACCGACGGAAACGCAAGGAAGGACAGGGATGCTCAGGGCCAGGAAGAGAGGACTAGTGAGAGAAAAGGGAGGATTCTGCAAAAAGATGGGCTCTCAATTCAGGAGCCACTTAGTGACTCCACTCCACATTTACACCCACTTCCACAATCATTTCTTTCGCATTCACTGGAAAAATACTTGCCTATTGGCACTGTAAGAGGAGTCCACTATGGTTCCAACCTGAGCTGGAAGTGATGAAGTATAGGAAACTAAGGCGGGCGGGAACTCTTGCGGGGAGGTAAGATAGGCAGGTGAAGCCTGTTGCTGGGAGTGCTGATGCTGAGCTAGCATGTGTTGCTGCAAGAAAGCCTGCTGGGACTGCTGCACCTGAAACAAGAAATGCCATTACACAACACAGGGCCCGATGTCACTAAAGCACAGTCGGCAGCACAGCTATTTACTACAGTCTTTCCTTTTCACGCTGGCAGGAAAATCAGAAGCCTGAGGAACAATTTACATAGGAAGGAATAGCTTGCAACTAGAATATCATAGCAAGATAAAAATAAGTCTATTTAAGAAGTTAACTGCATGTATTATGGTGATCATTTGCAAAATATACAATTATCAAATCATTACAGTTGTATCCCTGAAACCAATAGAATGTTATGTCAATTATACCTCAAAAAAAAAAAAAAAAGTTGTGAAGCTAGGCTCACTTGACAGGATTCAAAAATCCTCCTTTGAATAGTTTAAGAAAAAGACAAGAGAGTAGCTTACAGTCACTAGTACAGCAGTTGCTTAAAAAAAAAAAAAAAGGTCACACTATTCTCTGAAGCAAATGCCAATTTCTCTTTGGGTTTCTTTTTTTTATTCAACAGACATGTGCCAAATGAAAGAGACATATGACAAAAGACCATGGGAAAGAGAGCATTTCCCTTATATTACGAGGTAAGAGAAAAATACCATCCGTCGGTTACAAGGTACCAAATTCAGGTGTCACGGTTCAGACCCATGTCAAACTGCTTTAGAACACACCAGTGGCTCTGTTAAAAATGTGTTAATTAACTGACTGGAGTTGAATTTGAATAATTAAATTCTGCATAATACCATTCATACCGGGAATTCCAACCCTGGAACGTATTCTCAGAGAGAAGTCTCTGGAAACCACGTAACACTTACCGTTGCGGGATACGGCGGCGCACAAGGCTGCGGCTGATACACGGAGCGCACTAAAAACTGCTGTTGAAGGGTCTGCTGCTGCTGCGTTGCCTGTTGATACTACAACGAAAAAACAAAGAAATTCATCAATATTATGCAGGCTTTTTTGTGCCACAGTTTTTTTGGTTTTGGGGGTGGTTTTTTAGTACTGAGCCGACCATCATAACAATGATTTCAGTACTAGTAATCCAAACACCAATGTAAAAGAACTATAGTCTGTAACTGACTATAACTTACATGTGCTTATTGGCGTTGGTTTGAAAATTATCTGTGAAACATAAGACAGTCAACTGAAACCATTCCCAGCACAGTTTAAGGATGCTTGGAAGAAAACTAAACCTAAACACATTTACCAGTTGATGAGAACCCCTGAAGTAACTTGTGTGCAGGACTCATAGTACATTCCCAATCTCTTCTATCTCCCCTTCAATGACACCTTCCGGCAATCCAACGGCACCGTCTACTTAACTATGTTCTGCTCTGGGTCTATTAGTCAAGACCAGAAGAGGGAGCCACCCATGAGTAGTGCCATGCATTTACTAGGCTCCAAAACATTTCAGGAAATGATGGAAAGGCAATTGTGACAAGTCATTAAATTTAAAATAGTTTAATGAAACTAGAAATTTGCAGGTTCTGATAAGGCAAAGGACAGAAGAGAACTTAAGGTCATGTTTTTCTATGTCCCTTCCAACTGTAAATGCCACCCCTCCATACACACACACATACACACACACACCCCCCAACCCAGGCAGAAAAAAAACTAGAAGACCCAAGATAGTGTTACTTCTAAAGCCTAAATATCACCTTTCCAACAATAACATTATTAATCTGTTTCTTAACTCAAAACATAACCTGAAAAAGATAACATTCATCGTAAATTGCCATGTTTATTCATAATGCCCAATGACCGAACATTTCTTTGCTTCATAAAGCCATGATGCAACCTATTTCAACAGAATATTCTTAAGAATCTCACAGAATGCAAGTAAAATACATATTCCTCCACAATCCAGAAACTGGGCAAATGTGTACTTGGATCTAGAGTTCACGGTGCCTGTGATCTGACAGGGAGTTCCCTGACAGTCAACAGTCGCATGACCTTCACAACACTCCTTCCGTATCTAAAGTAACTGGAGAATGACCTGCTGCATACAGGCGTCCTGAAGTAGCTGCTGCTGCGGCGGATGGCGATGCTGCAAGTGAAGTTGCTGCAATCTCCAGTCTCCCTGCTGTAGCTGCTGAAGTACTCGATGCTGCTGTGGAGGCTGCTGAGGGGGCCCCTGACCCAGTACAATCTCAGGGCCATTTCCAGGTCTCAGTGCTCCTAGAAGTGGTTCCCAGAAACGTATGTTAACATACTCAAGATTTCAACAAAATGGCTGGATTTCAAAATACTCCTTTCAATGATCATTAACCAAGGCAATTTTATCCTTACTTTATAACACAGAAACTTCCATATGCACATAGTCTAAAGGGACTGTTTACTGTAATTTTAAGAACCTGTGAAAGTTAATTTTGTCAGCCACAACTCTGAACAAGTCAACATCTTAGAAACGCTGCTTCTTTCCTACTTCATCTCTCCATGAACACACCAGCCAGGTCCTTTGTTTCTTGTTTCTCAGCTACTGCATGCACTGGCATGTGTCTCTGCCAATACGGTTCTCTCTGTCTACACTGCCGCCTGCCACCTACTGCAATTCTTCTTACCCTTCAGCTCAAGTCTCTCTTCCTCGTTCCTTCATCTAACACCTCCACTTGGTTTCTAACATTTCATTCTGCCTTGCACATATTGTCTTCATGGCCATTTCCTAACTAGGGCCCTTTGACGGATGGGACTTACTGACCTATTAAGGCCCCAAGGAATCTCTATTATAACAGATGTTCAATAAACGCTATTGTAGTGAATCTATTAACACTGCCTCCTAGATGGATATTTATAAGCTTCATAAATTTTACCCAAGGCAAATCCTAAGAATAAACTTTTGAAATTAATGAAAGAGAGACACACAATATCAGAAAGGAAATGTGATATACCATAATTTCTATATTCTCCTCCAATGAGTTACCATAAATTCA
The DNA here is from genome assembly GCF_004348235.1 of Phoca vitulina. Taxonomy (NCBI): domain Eukaryota; kingdom Metazoa; phylum Chordata; class Mammalia; order Carnivora; family Phocidae; genus Phoca; species Phoca vitulina. The sequence continues at coordinate 58,061,208 of NW_022589706.1, read as the reverse complement.
AGTGCAGCTATTTAATCCTACGGGGGTAAAAGGAGGAGAGTGCAAGGAGGGAGAGAAGGATTCTTTTTCACCAATATCTTCAAACCTCCCCAGGCCTTAAATACAACACCTCTATGAAAATAGTTTTATAACTTCCCAATTCTAAGGAGATGCATGTTCATTATAATTAGTCTTGAAACATTTATAAAAATATACAGAAGAAAATTAAAACCGTAATTCTACCACACAGACATTACCACCATTAGCCTTTTAAGTGTATTTCTTTCCACTTAGTAGAGTATTAAAAGTTAAGCTCCCCAGCTATGTTCACCTTTTAGGACCCTGATGTTTAACTGTAGAACGCTCGTCGCTGGGGGTGAAGCCCAGTCACACCAGTGATCATCATGCAATAACTCATGTGGCTCACCTCTCACCTCACAAACTGTGACTTTGCTTTAGTGACATCTAGCTAAAAGGAGTGCCCTGGTTCTTAAGCCAGGGCCACAGAGCACCAGAGAAATCCCAAACAACATCATAATAATCCTATGTGAAAACAACGCTTTCAAGTATATCATTAAATCATCATACTATCATTCCCTGTTTTGCAAGTGATAAAACTAAGGCTCAGAGAAGTTAAGTGAATTCACCGGGAAAGTTAAAGACATACTGTAAGAAAATATTTACAATATATATGGCAAAGAACTAATATTCAGAATACATAAATACAAAATCTTAAGGGCAATAAAAAATAAAAACAAAACAATCTCACAGAATTTGCAAAAGATAATTCACAGAAGAAAACAAATGGCCAGTAAACATGAAACAGTAGTATTAATCAAGAACATTAAAATAAAAACAAAGATATTTCACCTATCAATAGGGAAACATTTTAAAAAACCAATACTATCAGGTATTGGCAAGGATAAGAATCAAAGGACACTCACACTGCTGTTAATGGTGTAAATTTCTGAAGTCTTTTTGGATGGCAATATGGCAGTATCTGACAAATGCTCTAACATGGAAATCAAGAGTCTGTTATAAGGATGTTCACCACAACAGCATTAATAATTGCAAATATTGGAAATAACCTAAATGGTTATATATAAACTATGGTACATCTACACTGTGGAATATCATCTACCTATTAAAAACTACATGGTAGATTTATATGCACTAATGTGCAAAGCTCTCCTAGACATAAGAGTTAAAAAAATCAAGCGCAGAGAACTATGTATGGTATGAATCCATTTATGTTAACACAACATAAGTGATTTGTATCTATATATATGCATGCAAGAACATAAAAAGTGCTCCTGGGAAATGCATACTAACCTGCTGCTAGTTTACTCTGCAGAAAAAAATAATGGAGACTTTGACATTTTTCCCCCGAATAAAGAATATATTCATGTGTCACTCCTTGTATAATATTTAATGGGGGAAGAAATGTTAAAAGATGCACATACAGGGGAAAAAAGGAATGTTATTTTTCCAACTTAAGTTGGAAGCATGACGAAAAGAAATGCAATCCCTGCCATGGTAGCAGGCCTGACCCTCACAGCTCCTAATAAACAACAATTTCACAGAACGCCCACATCAGAGAAGGCTTCCTGTGACCGTGGTGGATCAGGACAATAAGACCACTCCATAATCACATCTGAACACTGCCAAAACCAGGAACACTGTCCAAACCAAAAAATGACCAAACCTCTCCCTGACATATCTGGGCTACTACGGCTGACTGCTACTTCTATACCAATTGAGGCTTTTGCTTCCCTCCTTCTAGAGAAGTAAGATTTATTAAGATACGTAATGGTATCATATCCACTTCCTGGCAGCATTCAATCCAAAGCCCCACTTCCTTCAAGCTTCCCCCAAAACACCTAAAACAAGCCCAAATCCTTCAATAAGTCTTTCAAACACCATCTTACTGAGACACTCCCACAGATTCCCATGAAATGTGAGGAATAAACCCAATTTGTTCAAACACAAGTATGTTCCTAGTGGTCTTTGGCTGGAGGGCATTGATACATGACAGAGACTAATAGGATCTCCAACCCAAAATGGCAGAAAGAAAAAAGAAATAACACTGAATGCTTACTACAAAACAGAATCCTCCCATATTTCACACACCTTGTCATGTGTTTCTTGTAACAGGAAAAACAGGTGTTATTCTCATTTTACAGGAGAGAACAGTGAGGCTAAGAAATGGACACAAAAGGCTTCAACCCCCCTATTTTCCCTTTTCCATGGAATAATCCTCCATCTGGTGTGCCTGATCATGACAGAAGTATGCAGCAATGCATCAGGTAAAATAAACATTACCCTCCCTGAGTATATACTTAATCGTAATAATAGTAGCTAATATTTAACATTCCTTAAGGACATACTATGTGGCAAGGGATTATATTAAGCAGTTATTTAATCCTCACAGCAATCCTATCAAATAGGTACCAGAATTTTTATAACATACATTACTAAGAAATGGGAAAAACAGAACTCACATTCAGGTTCATGAGGCGCCAAGTGTAGGCTCTTAACCATTAGAGTATACTAATTGAAAACATCTTCATTGAAAACATTTTAACATTAAAGCAAAACAGCTATATCATGAAATAAAGTGCAAAACAGGTTTTCTTGAGATGGGCCTACAAGTTATATCCCCAGACCCTTGAGAGGACAAGTTTATTATCTAATATTCGACAGATTTTCTTGGGGAATTTTTAAGTACTACACTGTACCATAATGCTCTGAAGATATTTTAGATTAGAAAAACAAATCTCAAAATCAGATGAGAAGACAGGTTTCTGTGCTGTAATATCCACATGACCCAAGATAGACTCCTCCGCCAAGGCTCTAGATGCAATGAAAAGACTTACAACTTTTTAAGGCTAGAGTTTCAACTTCCTCCTTTCCAACACAATACAGAATTTTCTATACTCTTGAACCTTATTACCAACCTCAAACCCTACTAGTTGATGACTCTATGAATAAGCAAATTGGAAGTTTTTTGTACCATACTTTTATATTACCAGTAACTACTTTTGCTTACAACTTTAGGAAAACAATAAGTTGGGTTTATCAGACATCAGTAGAAAATTTCTTCCAGCATTAAGTTATCTGCTTCACAATAGTAAGTGCCAATAATTTATACTCCTAGGAAATCAAGCCATAAAAGGTTTAAGTTAACTATAAAGGTGACAAGGTTGGCAGGGGTGTTATTACCTTTTGGTCTGTGGTTACCAAATTCACCAGGAGCAGGGACTTTAACAGGTGTTGCTGAACTTTGAATGGTCAGCACACTGGGAGTGGCGGTAGTAGAGTTGGCCTTTGGTCTTTGTCTTGGTGCAATTGAGGTTTCTGTTGGTCCAATGGTATCTGTTATTCTGCAACAGAAGAATATATTTTATTCCAAATACTGGGATTATTTCTAATTCACTATTTGTCTATAAAGGTTCTATTTCAACAAATGCATTTTAATTATTATTGATGATCATATTAGTCCTCTTAGCTTCTTCCTGTCTCATTCTCAAGTATTAAATGTTTAATAAAGATAGGAAAGTAAATAAAATAAACCTAACCATTTTCCTTAAACCAGCATGCTACCATTCATAGTCTGTCGCTGAAGCTGATAGAAAAAGAATACAGGATTGCTCTTAAGGAGATGAAATAAAAGAAACAAACAGAAACCTTCTCATAAAGTCCTGGACAAAATCAGGAGACAATTCTCCAAACCAGTCAGAAAAATAAAAACAAGAAACAAAAAATAACAGTCTCCTTTAGCTTAGACTCTAGGCTTAAGAAAGAAAAGACTGCCCTCCAGAGCTCACAAAACAAAAGGAGCCAAAACTTTCAGAGTGGAGCTACCTGCTCACATTCAACTTCTTGAATCTTTAACTATGCTTTACTTAGAACAATGAGTGGAAATTATATAACATTTTTCCCACTAGGACTTAGTTTAGGCCACAGACAGGGGTGGTCAAAGTGGTAAGCATAGTTTTGAAAGCAAAAACACTAAAAGACACATTTTCTTTTCTTTTATTCAAAAAAAAAAAAAAAAAGGCCAGGGAGAATCTTTAACTTACATATTTATCAACTTATTTTTTCTATAAATTCAGTACAAAAATTCAAATACTTTTTAATAGGGTCATATGTTCACTTTTCAACAGGACTGCCTAAAATCTCTTTACCAAGTTCCCTTAGCACCTTTTCAAATGATGTGGTATTTAAAAAGTTTGCGTACATGATTTACCAAGTCCATATCTGCTGCATTTGGAGAATGCCCTATATACAATAACTGTACAGATCTACAGTTCTCTCTGATATCTGTACACACCACAAGAGGGAGCCCTCTTAACTACCTTTCTAAGAAAGAAAAGAACTGAAATTGAATCAAAAGATTTTAGATCATAATAGAAATACACTGTATGTGTGCTGTTTTCTAAAAATAACATTTATGTTTTAGATGGGATGGGTTATAGTACAAGTCTATGAAAACTGAAAAGGCAATAAAATTATCATGTGTACATTTAATCAATTATATCTCATTTTAATGATAATCAAGTACTTACTGAGTTCAAATTATGGATATGACACTAAAACCAATGCTGTACTCCCTAAGTTCGAGTAATTTGGGGACCGTATATCCTATACAATCTTTTTATCTGTCTATCCATTCTTTATTAAGTGGATCGTATAGGCCAGACCTCGCCCTGCCTTGTTACTGTTACAAATCGCTCTATAGAGACTCACAACACACATGAGCGGAGCAAACCTCTAAAAAGCAGATTAAAAGTTCTACAGACTTTAGTGTAGTGTTTCCTAATGTGTTTTCCAATGCCAGTGTCTATTATATGATTACTAGTGTCCAGCAAACACGGCACAATACCGTCTTCAGAGAATTTACAGTATACCCAGGAAGATACGATGTGCGTTCATGAAAATACAATAAAATATAAGACAGTGAAAACAGTCAGTGTCGAGCTAGAACTGTCAAGAGTTTCACAGAGGAGTAATTCTAATTCGGCTACAAAGGCTTCAGGTAGGCACTGGAGGGTAAAAAGTAAACACACTTTCATTAGACAGTAAAAAGACATTAAGCATTCTGTGTGAAGAAATGGGAAGAAAATGCCTGGGCAGGCAGATGAGGCAACACGAAGACACAAACTCAGCTGAAACAAAGGACTGAGCAATCACTGGTATCAACACTAGTGTGCAGCCTCATCTGCCCTGTCACAGTAGACAAAGCTGTTTCCTCTGCTTCCTTCCTTGTCTTTCCTACTCCCTATCACCTGAACAATCTTCCTAAAACACACTCTCCTCTTAAAATACTTCAGTGTTTCCATCTGCCAGGACAGTAATTCTCAACCCTCCCATTTGCAGATACAAGTCACAAAAGTCTCCCAGGTTTAAGAGTCCCAAAAGCAGATGCAGGTTTCAGGGAGGTAGAAAGGAGCTTTTAAGAAAGAAGTAAAACCAAAAATGTCACACAGTAAAGGCAGGGTCAATGGATAATATTCATAAAGCTCTGCAACATGTAAATAATGATACTATTTAAAGATTTCTTCAATCACCCCATCCCCTGTTAAGAAGTCTTTTACATGAAAAAAAAAAATAACTTGATTTTTTAAATTAGGTTTTATTCACATTTAAATTTTTTCAAGTACTTTACTGATTCTATCAATAAAGAGTAAATTTACATTATTGACCAATAAGCACCAATGAACCTAATTTTTTTAATGTAATGTACAGATTTAACAATATTAACAGCACTGAATTTTAGTTGCATTAACTATTTCATTTGCTTATAATTGTATAGCTAGGACTTCTGTCATGGTTGAAGAGATATTCAAAGCATCATTCTTGTTCAGTTGACTCATGCTTTTTAAAAAATCTGTATCTACTTTCTTACAGATTTACTCACTGACAAAATAATTATTTAAAAAACTGCAGTAGGGGCGCCTGGGTGGCTCAGTCAGTTAAGTGACTGACTCTTGGTTTCAACTCAGGTCACGATGATGTCACGGGTCTTGGGATGGAGCTGGAGCCAGCAGCATCTCTGAGCTTAGCAGGGCGTCTGCTTGAAAGAATCTCTCCCTCTGCCCAACCCCCCCACGTTCGCTCTCTCTCTCTCTCTCTCTTAATAAATCTTTAAAAAATAAATAAAATTTTAAAAGACCACAATAAAATTGAACTGACATGACCTATAAAAATTCATAACTGCCACTCAACTCTAACAGCAGTTGCTAACTACAGCTGTGTCATAGATAAGACAGTCAGTCATAACAGATTCCTGCAGGTTAGATGTAACTTTATTCCTTCAGTCTCTTACTCGACAGTGTATTTTAAAATTAAAGTGAATGAAGATAATATTTTTAGAGTGATGGCATTATTTTTTTTAAAAAGTCATTCACAAATGATATTTTAACAATTTATAAATAGCAAATTATTTATTATTATTATAACAACACATCTCACACAAAGTCCCAAATAGTAGAGCTCACTGCAAGGTTGAAAATTCACTGGCTTAAAGGCCAAAGTCCAAATTTCTCAGCATGACATATAAACCAAGTTGCTCATGACAGCACCTAGCTACCATTTCCCACCACTCCCGTTTACGTCCCCTTATGCTTCAGCCTTGCACTTTCACAAAGTCCATTCTTCTTGCCTGAAGTGCCTGCCTGCTAAAGTTTCACTCCCCATCACTCCAGGTGGCTATCTATTCATCCTTCAAGGAGGAGTTTAGCAAGCTGCAGCCCCAGGGAAAGGATGCTTTCTCTGCTCCCAGCTTTCCCTTCCTCCACTCTCAGAGTTGCCTGGTATCTATATCACGTTGTAACTGTTTTCTCGTCTGTCTTCATTAGAATGTGAGCTCCTTGAGAATAAACACCGCTCCTAAAATTTTCTTTGTTTCTATATCTTGCATATAACAGGTATATAAACATATTTTATCTAGTTCATGTCAAATAAAATCTTTGCCTAAGTAAAATACAATACAAAAAAAGCTCTGAATGGGGCACCTGGGTGGCTCAGCTGGTTAAGCATCCGACTCTTGATTTTACCTCAGGTCATGATCTCAGGGGTTGTGGGATCGAGCCCTGAGATGGGCTCTGTGCTCAGCGGGGAGTCTGTCTGAGATTTTGATTCTCTCTCCCTCTGCCACCCTCCGACCCCCGCAACTGGCGTGCTCATGCTCTCTCTCTCTCTCTCAAATAAATATATCTTTAAAAAAAAAAAAAAAAGCCGTGACCAAGAAATCTCCCCACATGTAATATTATACCTGTCTGATAATCTAAAATATAATCCTATTTATTAACTTTTAAACCCAAAAATAGTATAAAAAAATAATCAATCATTAATTCAATCATTGATCAGATACACAACTTAACCTACATAATACATATCAAACTTATCAGTAAATAACTATGAATGATAATTTAAAACATTTCTTTACCAGTCTTAAAAGAATTATAGTTATAACGATTCATTATAAATTATACATAGCAATACATATTCTAAATATGTATTAGAATACATAAAAGAGCTTATGAATTTAGAATATTCAAATAGTTGGCTGTAAGAATTATTTCTTTCCTTAAATTAAAAAAAAAAATCATACTAGCTATAAACACAACACAAAAATTTCACAAATTAGTTACCATGTGATGAAATAATGACACCCCCCAAAATGACCCAATGTAACATCACCAGTTGCATAATCACTTCTTAATTGCTGAGGGTGAGCATTCGAGTAAGACTGATGTCAAACCCCATACCTAATGCAAAAAAAGCTTATTTTATACTTGCTATCTAAGCTCCTCATCACATGCAACAAAGAACATACACTTTTTGTGTGTGAAAATGATATTTAATCAATGACACTTGCTAGGATTAAAAACAAGAACTATACACGTTTTTAAAAATGTCTTTTCAAATCTCAGCATAGCTTTGCCTACCTGGCTTTTATTTGGCTTTTCCTAGAAGCTGCTTCACTAGCAGTCATCGGTTCAGGAAGAGCTGAAGGAACAGAAGAATTCTTGGAAGAAAAAAATAAAACTTTTCATTCTGGTTTTCATTTTAATTGCAAAAAGTTTTATTTAAACAGTATGGATATACTCTTAAAAAGTACTATCTATGAAATACTACTTTCACCTCAGATACCTATAACATGTTCACATATGTTTGCCAGATCTAATCTGCAAATATCACTGCATGCTACACAAATGTCACTTTCATATTCATGTTCCACAAAAACCCTCGGAAAAGAAACGGAACATCATCATATCCACTATACAAACAGGTAAATATCAGATAAAAAGAAGGATTATATTACACTTGTAAATCAATGACTAATTTCCAAATGACTTTGGAAAAAGAAGCAAACACCAAGCATTTGAGGAAAGTGTTGTTTCTACATATTGCAGATAATTTTCATGACACTGCTTGTAAAGGCTAGCAAGCAAGAGCAGAAGATCATCTGTTTATGCTCTCTATAATGTTTGTCTTATAGTAGGCACCCAAATACATATCTGCTGAATGAAAAGCTAAAAATCCACAGTCAAATGTCAAATAAACCCATTTCATTACTAGAATGTTAGAACTGCCTGACTTTCATCTTCAACAGAGCATGTATTACATTGAGGCTTCAAAAAACAAAAAGAAATAGTACCAACTTCCTTATTTTTTTAGTGGGATGGACTAAGTTTTACACACCAAAAAGACCTATAAGAACAAGAGCCAGAATGATCTTTAAAAGTTGAGACTGGCTTAAAATCAGTGATGAACCCAGACCTTTATTAAAATTAGCAGATTGCCATACACAGTTAATCTGATATAGTTAGGTATACTATGCAGACAAAATAATTCAAAGCCTCTGAATAATATTAGCTACTATCAACTTAACACCTTCCATGGATGAGGCACAGGATTTTACATTTATTATTTGTGATCCTCATAATTATTATTTTCACAGAAAAAGAAAGAGACATTAGGTAATTTCCCAAAATATACAAAATCAGTCACTGATAGAATTGAACCCAGGTCTCTCCATTTACAGTACCTATGCTCTTTACACCAAAGGTAACCAGACTTTTTCAGTTTACCCAGTGCTTAGCGTCTCAGGAATTTTTCATGAGGTACCCTCCCAACTTAACAGATAGACCCAAACAACTTAATAACAGGAGTTTGTGTTGTGAAAAACAGATATCACTGTGTTTCCCTCAAAAAGGAAGAATATCCTGCAGTGCCCCAGGTCTGCTGCAGCTCCCCAGGGCACCTCAGCAGAGTTTGGCAACTGTCCCTTTTTTATCAAAAATACTAACCCCAAACAGACTATCAAACCACTTGTCATGAAACAAGTAATTCTGAAAGTATATGTATCTATACATATGAAATGGGATTTTAAATTCATATCCTACTTGAAAAACTACTTACATTGATGTTGGAAACTGGACAATCCTTTTTGGCAAATTTAAATGCAAAATAGGACACTTGAAATATGTCAGGTCTACGCTCTGGATCTGGTTCAAGCATGAACCCTGCAAGAAAGATTAAAATGTTAAGTTTCACTGAACACACAGAAGCTATTAAGTGGCACATTAAAAGAATAAAATGTATATATACTTTTTAACATTCTAAGATCAGTGATTCTAGTTAAGTTTGCTAATGGAACTTAAAGCATTAACCGAAGCTAAAAGCAGTCATGGAACAGCTCTGCACCAGAAGTATAAATAAACAAATATAAATATTCTTCTCAGAAAGTGACACAGAACAGTGAGTTTAGTGAACACTGGGGAATTATTCAAGAAAGTTGCAAAGCCACAGTAGAGGTCGTTATTTTCATTATTATCTAAAATACCTCTATTAATTTTCAAATGATCCTGAATCACTGAGAAAAGACTAAGTTGTGAGCATTATATTTAACAAAGTAGTTCAGGGTTGACGCTATAGTTTTCCAAAAAAATTCTTCCCATACTGATGCTAACAATATTCACCATAGTTCTTATTTCATGTTCAGAAGTATGAGTAGAGTTTTATGGTTCTATTATAAACAGATTTCACACCACTCTTAAAACATTGCTTGAAATACCTGACCTTTTTTTCTAACCAAAATGATCTTTCTTTTCCTAACCAAATGACTGTTTCTTGGGTCACTTACTAATTCACAAGTTCACAAGAAGGCTGACATTTATACTCAATTCTACAGCTAAAAAGTTCATATTTTGTTAAGACATCTCCATGTTCTAACTCTGCTTCACTGATTAAGTTCTTATAATGTTCAAATCATTTTTTAAAGATTTATTTATTTTAGAGAGAGAGAGAGTGAGCAGGGGGAGGGGCAGAGGGAGAAAGAGAATCCTGAAACAGACTCTCCGCTGAGTGCAGAGCCCAACGTGGGGCTCAAACCCAGGACCCTGAGATCATGACCTGGGCCAAAACCAAGAGTTAGCCACTTAACCGACTGAGCCACCCAGGCATCCCTCAAATCATTTTTAAACCTATTTGGAATATAAAAATATAGCATCAATTAGATAATATTCTGAAATTTGCTAATAAAATTATATACAGAAAGATCTAAGTATATAAGTATATAAGCATCAGACTCTTGTTTTCGGCTCACATCATGATCTCAGGGTCCTGGGGTCAAGCGCCCCGCATCAGCTCCGTACCCAGCAGGGAGTCAGCTTGGGATTCTCTCTCTCTCCCTCTGCCCCTCCACCCGTGCATGTGTGCAACTCTCTCTCTCTTTCTCTAAAAATAAATAAATAAAATCTTTTTTTAAAAAAATACTCTGCATGTAACTTGACTTTATATACTTAAAATAGGTTAGTTATAAAATTCATTTTTTATTTTGTGACCATTGTTAGATGTAAATAACCAAAAACATTTATTCATTTGTATTCAACCTCATTCCAGAGAAGATCCAGGAATCTACAAGGTTTATTTTATCCTCCAAAATCATATTTGATCTTGACACCAACAAATACTAAATGTTTTAAAAGTATAACAGTACATGATATAGAAATAAATTTAAAGAGACTTTTAACAATGAATGAGAGTGAGAGAGAGAGCAGAGTGAGAGAGAGAGCACGAGCAGGGAGGCAGAGGGAGAGAGAGAAGCAGGCTCCACACCAAGCAGGGAGCCCGATGCGGGGTTCGATCTCGGGACCCTGGGATCAGGACCTGAGCCAAAGGCAGATACTTATCCCAATGAGCCACCCAGCTGCCCCAAAATGATAACATTTTAAGTATATGAGAAAATTAGTACTAATAGAAAAGTAATGGCTAAAAGCCCCTGCCCCCTCCCCACAAAAAACAGGATAATGACATCAGTGAAGAAACTGTATATGATTTGGTCCTATAAATGTAAGCCCAAAAATTTAGCTCTCTACTTTCCAGTCGACGACACAAATATAGCAACATGATCCATTACAAGAATCACAGTATCCTTAGCACAAAAACAAACCAGGTGTTAAGAAAAAGCACTGTTCCTAACATTGACAGCAAAGAGTAAATTCTCCTTTGAGTCTTTTTAAAAAGGTTCATACAGAATGAAAAATATCCTTAAGAAATTGCAATGAGTGACAATGGGTCATTCCTTCTGTGATGACCAGTGACATAACACCTAAATGCAGTTCAGCAGAAGAAATTCTGTAAGAGAACAATATGACACAAGAATATACTTTTCTGGCCTGACTTAATCTAGGAAAAGCTTTTTAAGTATCTAGAGTGGAAAAGAATGATCCTTCAAGCAATCCTATATATTTTTTTCTTTCATAGTAATGAAAAGCATTAAGGGGCAATAAATTTGAGATTTTATGTTCTTTAACCAGTATCTTTATAGGTAATTCTCTCTCTCAAATTAAGCACGGCACAACATCCCCTAATGATTAGGTAACCAAGCTGTGGGTAGAACTGATATCCTCTTATAACCAAAGAAAAGGACCTCTAACTCCCAGGCTTATGTTTCCATGTGAGACTACATCTGCTAACGCCAGTCTAGTTTGCCTAACTGTACTGATCCCATTTATGGAACATAAAATCAGTTTAAAAGGTCACAACTATCATTTATTTTAATAGGATATAAAATATTAGAGTGCATTATTATGGTAAGTATAAGCAACGTGTCATGAAACTTGTTTTGTGTGTGTGTGTGTGTGTGTGTGCGTGCATGCACACGCACGTCCACCAGGTCATAACTAAAATATTTTTTACTATGGACCACAGTCAAACAGTTTGAAAACCACTGTACTAGTGACCTCTCTCTACTACTATAACTCGTTCCTCTCCAAGAAGAAAACGGTGATTTGTCTGTTAGACTAGAAAAAAGAAATAACCGCCCACACGCATCAATGTCTGATACTCTTTCTTTCAGAACAATTCTCCAGACATAAACGTTCTCTCTGAAACCATGTTTGGTAAATGGCCTGCTTCTGTGGAGGAAGTCTATGGCTTTCCAGCATTGCCTATTACTAGGGGTAAGGAAATTTGGGAACTGAATAGGCCCATTTGCCTTCAGATGTAAATTTCATTCTGCAATCTGCTTTATTAGTATTAATATTGACACTTTTAGCTGATGAGCTCCTGTGTCCCTCTGATTTGGTTCTAATTTAAAGTATGAGGAGGCTGAAATCCATAGGTAGAACATGTCTACATTTTTATCTCTGAATATTTTTATACTGGATACTATCAGCCATTAAAAAAGAAAAAGGAAAAGAACTCAATAAGGCATCTTTAAGCATTTAATTTAATAATATTATTTCCCAAACTGTCCAGAAGGACTGTACATTGCAAAATGTAGTCCCCGATAACTAAATGATATAATCTGGAGTACAGAGGTATCAGCTCTAATCCAGCTAAACATTGAGGCATATCCACCAAAAGTGACAACTTCAGTTTTTAAGTAGTTTGCCCATTTTTTCTCATAATAATTAAACCTCAAGTCTAGTGTTTTATTAACTCCTACTTCAAAGACAATAAAACCATATCATCTACAAAAATATGTTCCTGAAGGAATGGATTAAGAAATACATGTGTCTAGTTCATCCAAAAGTGTTTAAATTCATTAAAAAAAAAAAAAAAGGCAGAGAAGCTCGAATACACCCTTGTTTACTCAATTTATTTATTTATTTATTTTTAAAGATTTTATTTATTTATTTGACAGAGAGAGACACAGCGAGAGAGGGAACACAAGCAGGGGGAGTGGGAGAGGGAGAAGCAGGCTTTCCGCTGAGCGGAGAGCCCGACGCGGGGCTCGATCCCAGGACCCTGGGATCATGACCTGAGCCGAAGGCAGACGCTTAACGACTGAGCCACCCAGGCGCCCCTTGTTTACTTAATTTAAAGTGAACATGTGAATCATCATGAGACATTCCCACTGACCTTGATTCTACTGAAAATGTAAGATCAACTTTTAAAACACTAGCCACATAGAAATGAAAGGCTATTTCTCTGCTCCTAATTGTGTGAATCTTTCTATTGACACAAACACCACTTATATAACCTAAGAACACAAAAGAGTCTTAGCACTGAAGGCAGTGTATGATTAAACTACCACAGTATTTCCACCTAAGGTATCAGACATATCTGATTAAAAAACACTTGCGGGGCACCTGGGTGGCTCAGTCTGCCTTTGGCTCAGGTCATGACCTCAGGGTGCTGGGATCAAGCCCAGCATTGGGCTCCCTGCTCAGCAGAGAATCTCCTTCTCCCTCTCCCTCCCACCCACCCACCCCTGCTCATGCACACACGCTCTTTGTCTCAAACAAAATCTTTAAAAAAAAATTAAAATTAAAACACTTGCCCAAGGCAGCTGAAATAGTTATGTTTATAACAAATTGTATAGGAAAGTACAACATCCATGCATATTCCAACAAAAAGAGCCGCTAAAGGAGCTGCTGCTGCTGTAGCAGTGACCAAGTTAAATTATGGTTTCACTAAGGACTTAAGCCAAAAATTAAATAAAGTGGTTCCCATTCAAGTTATACAAAATGATAGATCCATGCCTGGGCCTAAGTAAAACTTAAACCAGCCTCTCTGATAGCTCAACAAATTTAATAGGAAAATACTTTAGACAGAAGTCTCAAAAGAATTTTTCTGCTTAAAATTTTGTTAAATTGTTTTCCTTTCATAAAGACACTTTTCCTCTTCCAAAGACTTCTATTTATTACACTTAGAGTAAATATACCTAAAAAGAGAACACCCACTCCGATTTTACAACCATAAATACTTAATAACAAGCACTAACTTGTTATTTTTATCTGTTAACCTGTGGGGATTGTTACAAACCTTCCTCAACTTATGAGGGGGATACATCCCAACAGACCCATTATAAATTAAAAATACTGTAGGTCAAAAATACATTTAATACGCCTAACCCACTGAACATAGCTTAGCCTAGCCTACCTTAGACATGCTCAGAATGCTTACAATTAGCCTGCAGTTGAGCAAAATCATCTAACAGAAAGCCTATCTGACAATAAAGTATTGACTATCTTATGTAATTTACTGAATACTGTACTTAAAATGAAAAACAAAATGATTGTATGGGCACAGAATGCTCGAAAGCATCATCGTTCACCCTTGAGATCATGTGGTGGCTGGGAGCTGCAGCTCGATGCCGATGCCCAGCATCACGAGAGAGTTAACGCACCACATACTGCTACTCGGGAAAAGATGAAAACTTAAAATTCAAAGTATGGTTTCTACTGGATGTGTAAGCTTTCACACCACCGTAAAGGTGAAAAAGCATAAGCTGAGCCATCATAGAGTCAAGAACCGTCTGTATTAGGAACTTACATGTTAGGTATATAGAGCCTACAGAACTTACTCCGTGGACTGCTGAAATGAAACCAAATGTAATAGCTAATAATAAGTGTGTTCAATCATGACTAAAACACTAAAATGGCACTATCAGTATGTCAGGTTAGTATATTTGGGGTAGTCCTGGTGGCTGCCCCTCGACATCATGGATCAGAGCCCTCTCTCTACACCTGCCCAAGAGGTAACCCAGGAGCAATGACTGGAAATCTCCAAGGAACTCCTATCTTAATCTTTCACTTTTTTCCCAAAGGTACAGTAAAATGTCTGAGATTATTTTCAAAAATAATATAAAAAAGTGGGTGAGGCCATAGATGAAAAAAGACTACCATGAGTAATAATCACTGAAGCTGGGGAACAGGCACATAATTCACTGAACTGTTCTGCCTATATCTGTGGGGTTTTTTTATTTCCATAATAAATTTTAAGTGTATTAAAACAAGCAAGGAAGTTCCTGGTTTCCCATAGAAAATCAGTATTAAAATAATTTTATTTACTATTAAAATGATAAGAAATAACAAGTGTTGGTAGGGATGTGGAGAAAAGGAATCCTTTGGGCAGTGTGAGTGAGCATGTAAACTGGAGCAGCCACTCTGGAAAAGAGTATGAAGGTCCGTCAAAAAATTAAAAATGGAATTACCATATCACCCAGTGAGTCCACTTCTGGGTATTTATCCAAAGAAAACAAAAACAGCTCAAAAAGGTATCTGCAGAGGGTGCCTGGGTGGCTCAGTCAGTTAAGCATCTGCCTTTGGCTCAGGTCATGATCTCAGGTCATGATCCCAGGGTCCTGGGATCGAGCCCCACATTGGGCTCCCTACTCAGTGGGGAGTCTGCTTCTCTCTCTCCCTTTGCCCCTTCCCCCTCTTGTGCTCTTGCTCTCTAATAAATAAATAAAATCTTTAAAAAAAAAAAGGTATCAGCACCCCTATGTTTAGTACAGCATTATTTACAATAGCCAAGACATAGAAGCAACCTAAGTGTCCACTGATGAGTAAATAAAAAAAAATGTAACACACACACACACACACACACATTCGCGCTCTCTCTCTCTCTCTCATATTATTTGGCTATTATAAAGGAAGGAAATCTTGCCATTTGAGACAACATGGATGGACCTGAGGGCAGTATGCTAAGTGAAATAAGACATAGAAAGACGAATGCCATATGATCTCACTTATATGTAGACTCTTAAAAAAGAAAAAAAAAAAGAAAAATGAACTCATAAATACAGAGAACAGATTGGTGGTTGCCAGAGGTGGGGGAAGGGGAGGGGTGGGCAAAATGGGTGAAGGGGGTCAAACGGTACAATCTTCCAGTCACAAAAGAAGTAAGTTCTGGGGATGTACTGTACCCAGCACGGTGACCATAGTTAATAATACTGTATTGTAGATTTGAAAGTTGCTAAGAGTCTTAAAGGTTCTCATCACCAGGGGGAAAAAAATGTGTAACTCTGTGAGGTGATGTTACCTAGACTTATTCTGGTGATCATTTCATAATATATACACGTATCAAATCATTACATTATACATCGGGAACTAATATAATATTGTAGGTCAACTATATTTCAAAAAAAAATTAAACCCAATAGATGAGCTGCAAAAAGCTAAGATACAGAACCATAAAGCGATTCAGTAGACCCAAAAGTAAGAAAAACAAAGCTTTTCCTGATGTTCATATAAATCACTACACAAAGTAAGCAGTGAGAAAAAAAAACTTAGTAGTTACATTTAACAGTATATTCTTGAGCATATAACTTATAGTAAGCCTTTGGTACAGCCACCATTAATCTGCAAAACCAAGTTCTGCTTCATAGCATCCAAAGAAATCTCTACAGGAGGGCGCCTGGGTGGCTCAGTCGTTGAGCGTCTGCCTTCGGCTCAGGTCATGGTCCCAGGGTCCTGGGATCGAGCCCTGCATCGGGCTCCCCTGCTCAGTGGGAAGCCTGCTTCTCCCTCTCCCACTCCCCTCTGCTTGTGTTCCCTCTCTCGCTGTGTCTCTCTGTGTCAAATAAATAAAATCTTTAAAAAAAAAAAAAGAAGAAGAAAAAAGAAATCTCTACAGGAAATGAACATCCTAATGAGTTTCTGGAAGTGAATGCCCTGCCCCTTACCCAGAAAATCAAACCTGGGTTAGCTCACGAAGAATTATAGTAAAGATATCAGTAGTAGGGGCGCCTGGGTGGATCCGTTGGTTAAGCGACTGCCTTCGGCTCAGGTCATGATCCTGGAGTCCCTGGATCGAGTCCCGCATTGGGCTCCCTGCTCGGCAGGGAGCCTGTTTCTCCCTCTGACCCTCCCCCCTCTCTCTCATTCTCTCTCAAATAAATAAATAAAATCTTTAAAAAAAAAAAAAAGATATCAGTAGTAATAGTTATTATAGTAGTCAAGATGGTAGTATTAAAGACCATCTCTTACTGAATACTTACACATGCTAAGAAGTACTTTTCATAATTCATTTCATTTTCACAATAACCATTAAGAGGTAGGTACTTTTAATATGCTCATTTTAGAAACGTGATTAAGATAATGGAGGTGCCCAATGTTCTGTACCAAGTAAGTGACAGAGCAGATGTGAGCCCAGGCCCTTTGGCTCAAGGCTTTGTTCTTAACCTCTACAATGTACTACCTTAACCATCTTACAACACAGACGCTGAAAGAAAGGTAAGGCAGCCAGCCCTCTGTTCATTCATCATAACTATTCAGTAACCCCCTTAGTTAAGCTTCTCATTCTCCTCTAAATATTCTTTAAGTTCTTTTCAACTCTTAGATCCATAATGAAAATGCTTCTCTCCTCACCCCTCAATTCACCTCCACTATTTGTCTAATGGAAAAAGTAACAGAAGCTAAGAAGAAAAATTCTGAATAACTGATTCTGCTACTTTTAAGAAGAAAAGTCAGCAGGAAAAATATAATGAAATTAATAGTTAAACTGAGCTTTATGGACAGTAGGTAATAATAATTACCCTTGACAAAATTGGTGATAATCAAAAGTATATGCAAATTCTTATTATAACCACAAGCCACATAATTTTAACAAAGATCAGGTACAGCCATTTCATTTTCAAAAATCCTTAGTCATATCAAATAGATATATAAGCAGCATTAGTAAAAGTGTTAATACTAAAAAGATAAATGTTTTTTAATGCTTTATTTTTTTTCATTTTTTTTTATTATTATGTTCAATTAGCCAGCCTATAGTATATCATTAGTTTTTGATATAGTGTGTGGAGGCAACTACATTGCATGAATAACTAACTGGCAATAAAATGTTTCACTTTCAAAAACTATGAGCACAACTAGGCAATTCCCAGATTTCTGAATGTAGAATTTTTTGAAAGCAATGTAGATCACTCATTATATATTACAAAAGCAGACAGAGAAACCTAAGTGGGATGGCAGGAAACAGGCAAGGTCACATGTGAAAAAATTGCAAAGAATCTAAGTGTTTTCTAAAAAACAATGCATTGTAGGTATGTTCTTGTTTAAAAATCTCTACTTTGTTATGCTTTTATTACTGAAGGTAATATATAAAAGTAAAATCCACAAAAACCCTTTCACAGGAGATAAAATACCAACATTTACTTGAATGCTTTTATTTCATTCAACTTTTTTGTTCTGCCTAGCTCTCAGATATAAGTTCAAAGATATTAATACGTGGTCAAATTTATATTAACATTGATAAAAACTAAAATCTACACATTTGTTGAAAAATAAAGGAAGCATATGAAAAACAGTAAAGCACCAGTGAACTAGATAGAGCCCAATTAGATCCTAAAATTATCAAAAGTGTTTAGCTTTTCCTTCCCATTATATACAAACACATACCCATACACACATACACAGAGAAGAAAAAAAAAAACCAACCAACCTAACTCAAGAAAATAAGATCTTACAACTACAAGCAAAATAAATCACGAATCAGGGTGTATATATATATATATATATATATATATATATATATATAGTCCAGTCTCTCATACAGCATTGTCCACTGAGAATATTCAGAGTTTCTATGACACTGAAAGATCCCCAATAAAACCCTCATTCAACTGTGATGAAAACATTATACTCAGCAACAAAACAGCCACAGTTACAATGATTTACAAGGACCTCAATAAAAGGTTAAACTTCAATTAGCCAGAACAGCCAAAGTAAATTCCTCAATCTATTCTTTGAGCATTGCAATCAGAGTCCTTTCATGCTTTTAATGCCCTAATTTTTGGACAATGAAGGAGGAAAGCAACTGAACAGAGGGGGTTATGGATCTATGTTTATTCAAATATACTCTAAAAGGTATATTTGCTTTTTTAAAAAATCACATTCTGTAAAATGGCAGGGTAAAATTACAGGGATAATGGGAAAAATAGAGCTGGGTCAGACCCCTGAAAAACTATACAACTTTGTCAACCAGAGCACTGACAAAAACATTAACTGGTACCTGGGAAGGTAACCTGCACCTGGGAAGGCAATTTGGCTGGAAGCTGCCACAAGGATATAAAAATACATCAAAATAAGGCTGGCAAGTGCTCAACCAATAAAGATAAAAATGGAACTCTAAGCCAGCAGGGGTGCTATTCAGGGAACGACCCATTAGTAGGGAGCCACAGGAAATTCAGGTAGATCTCTCTATGAAGAAGATCCCACCCAGGTACAAACACTCATATTTAATACTCCCCAATTAGAGCTAAAAGTCCTCACGCCGGCAGGACAGCAGCAAAGCTTAGGGCTATTTCCTTTCCCCTGTAAGTTATAACACCACCTCTCCTACCCTGTTACTCTGGTTCCCTTTGCCTAGGAAAAACAATCCACATGAAGCAATGTAAGCTTGTGTTCAACTGACATACTTCTCCAATTTCCAACATGTTTGAGCAAATCCACATAAATAAAAAGATTATTCTTTAAACAAGTTTGCATAGCAAGGCCAGATATCCTTTTATGATCCATTTTCTTTTGACCATTTTTCTACTGGAGTGTTTGCCCTTTTCTTTTTGATTTACCTGAGCCTTATAGATTATAAAAGTTAGCCATTTGTCAAATGTGTACCAAATATTTTTTTCCCAATTTATTATTTGACTTTATGCTGGGGTTCATAGGTTTGGGGGGGTACTTTTAATGGTTTAAACTTATATGTAACAGATTCATCTTTTCTTTCCTAGTTTCTGAGATCTAATGCCTGTAGACTACCCATTCCAGTGTTATCAATAAATTCAAGCCTATTTTCTTCAAGTACATTTATGTTTTATTTTTTACATTCAGGTCTTTGATTGATCTGAATTTTTAGCATAAAGTTTGAGGTAGATTTTCAGCTTGGAATTGAATTTTGTCCACAAATCCCTAATAATTTTTTGTATTTCCATCTATTTTTCCCCTTGAGTTGAATGGCCATCTTTATAATACAAAACATCAAATATATTTAGATTAGCCCTCTTTTCCGTTGCATTGATCGGTGTGGCTGGAGGCTATGACGGGATGTTTAAAATGCAAAAAACAGAGCAGACATGCTAGAAACATTTTAATTAAAACAGTGCTGAGAGGTGCTGTTTAAATACTGCAGCTTCCTAATATTATTTTAATTTTAATATCTGATAGCCATCCTCCTCACCCTCAATCATCTTTTCCAGAAATTTTACCATGTACAAATATAAAAAATTAAATTTATAGTACCATCCAAAAGGAAGAAAAAACTCTTAACAGAGGCTAGAAGGAAAACTGAGGTATTCTTTTGAAGTCAGGGGCCCACAGGTCTACCCCTTCCTGATACTACACTCAGGTTGTTTTCCAATAAACGCTTTATAATCAATAAAGAATAAATATTTAAAAGGGTGGCCAAATAAGCTACACTCTAAGACCGATAATACTTTGATACAAAAGAGCAACAGATCTGGATATTTAGATTTCAAAGTACAAAGACTGAGTAATTAAATGTTTTGCTCTAAGGTTTTCCAGAAATTCCAGTTTCCTTAATTACATAATCTCTATGTTCTACAAAAGCTTATCTAGGGGGCTTAAAAATATCCATGCACTAATCGGTAATTAGGCTGCTTTCATTCCTATAAAAGTCTTATAAACATTTTTTAATGTTTTTTCTTTATAATAGTTTCACAAAACTGTAATACATGAAATCAAAAGATTAGGCTTAGGTAAAGAGATGTGACAGCCCACCTTTAACTACAGTATCTTACAATTTTTTCATAAAATTTTCCAAGTACTTACTTATTAAGCAATGTATATTCTGGGAGTAACGAGAATTGTCTGGGATGGTGAAGCTGCCATCACAGATAGCAACCTGACTCTCACCAAAAGGAAGAGTAAAGAAACAAAGTTTATACAGTAAACATCCCAGCGCCTGTAAAAAAAACAAGTATGAATATCATCAGAGCTCAAGTAATCAATCACAAGACAAAAACATAGTCCCAGACCAAAAACTAAGTATGTTACTAAAAAAAACTAAAGTCTGTTTCTAATACTGGATCACTCTTTTCACAAATTACTGCTTAAACCAATTAATGTGCTTAATTTCTGAAAAGACATTTATCACTTCCATATTTTGCTATCACATCTGTGGTTAGCTGGCTGCATTAAAGCTATAATGGAACTCTAAATCATGAATGATGTAACTAAAATTGAAAGTATCTGGTTCCCTTTGGGGAAAAAATTGTATTTTTATTTCTTTCACAAGGAAAAAATATATTTAGCACAAAACTAGCATATAACCAACAAAATAATCACAAGGCTCCCTCTAAAAACATTTTTTTAAAAATCAAAATAAAACATGTTATAAAATCCTGGGGTTCCAAATATGAGTTCGCCAGCACAGTTAAATTTATCAGACAACCATCAATAGTTTTACTGATTATTCATTAGACATATGTCATTATTTCATATCATAAAAATTAGTTTTCTACTTCTAAATATAACCCTATAACTTTTATTCTAAATATACTACTCATATTTGTACTTAGCTAATCTATAATAAAATTCACAAAGAAAGGGTTCTGTCTGTTTCACCTGCATGGCTTCCTAGACAGCACAGCACCAATAAATCTACTTGCTCACAATGAGGACAAAACACCCTAGAACAACACAAATTGCATTCTGAAAAGTAGCATAGGAAATTCCTAGCTACCAAGCTGCTAACAGCTCAAACTTGAGAAGCAGTAATAAAATGTGATTTTTGGCTCAAGAAATCATGTTGTTGTTATAAAAAAAATGTCACCTCAAGCCTTAAGAATGTAAAGGATAATATTTCTAATTCTAAAAAGACTGTAATAAAATTCTCCAATAGTCAGTATGCAATTATATCAGCAATACTGAAATTTGGCCTTACTATCACCTCTCCTTTGTTGGATTTTCTCCACACATCAACTTAGCACACTCAACTAACAAATACACTAAGTTCTCTAACTACCATGAAAATCATAATATGCAGAAACACCTTTGTAAGTTCAACAGTATTTACAAAACATTATTTTCAATATAGCCTTCCAACAATAAAAGTTTAAAAACTCTAGAAATTTCAATTCTAGAAGAGTAATTCTAGTAAGTTCAAAAGCATTACTGTGACTAATGAAATGGAAGATTCTGAATGGAAATAACCAGTTCCATGTCACTTAAAAATATTTACAATGCTTTTTTCTGTAAGGAAGATAATTTCAGTATTTATACAGCAAATTGAGCTTCAGGCTTCCTTAACAGCACTAAAAAAAAAATACTATTAATGGTGTAATATCTACATTAAATTACACCTTTCTCCTGCCCAGATGACAGTCTAAGAGTTCTGCATTTTAGCCAGTTTTATCTTATCAATCAAACGTTTAGTAATGTGTCTTCTGTTAGAGTAAATGTTGCAGGAGTTCCCAGACAACAATTTTAGATAGCAATGCCAGTGTACTTAAAAAAACATAAATATAAAATATAAAATACTCTGCTTCACACAGTGTGAACACAACCAGGTGTCCTAATTTTTTCACACCAAAGGCATTTGCCTCCTTATCCATTTGGTATGATGAGAATTGTTCAAAAAAAAGGAGGAAACAAGTGACCTGATTTTGAAGGCTAAGTATCATCATCTTCAATTTTCCTCATTAAAAGATAACATGAAGCATCTCTCACTGAATTTCCTAATGCTTATAAAATCAGCATCCTACTTCTCAGGATAAAAATAACCTACAATGAAAACTTCCAGGCAAAAAAAAATTTTTTCCCAAAATATAAAGTGCTAAATGAATACTTTAACCTCAATATAATAAGTCCCTGAGAATCAGGACTACCCTGAAATAGAATCAGAAATATAATTCTTGACCAGTATGAACTGAGTATTTTTTCTGGATATTCTTTCATTCACACCTAAAATGTTATAACATACTTCTGTTTCACCTGAGCTAAGACAAGAAAAAAATGGCACCATGAAAATTAAAATTCTGTTTCTGTCAAGCATATAAACATAGATTCTATTTTCTGATTATTTTTCTTCTTTTTTATTTTTGGGTAATCTATCTGTAACTCCACAGCTATACCCAGTTATCCATTATAGAAATACTACCCCATATACTAATCTATAAATGGTATAAAGTTTAAATTTATAGCAATTTAGTATGCTAACTGGCATGCATACAAAGTCTGAAAGGATCCCTCCTTTTTTATTAAGATACTGGGTAACGATCATGTGCTTAGAGACTATTTTTTTCAATCAAGCCTTGATGATTTCCAAACTGTAGTTAAGCTATGATGTCTCTTGTTTTCTCTGCTGTTGAAATACTCTTTTAGGTGACATAGATTTCAACAGCCATCACAAAATTAGGCTAGAAAAGACTTCCACAACCACCTCTTCTAATACCTTCACTTTATAAATTAAGATCTGATTGGATTTGCTGTCTAAATTATACTGTAAGGCAGTTACTGTAAGCCATTTAATAAGTCAAATGTTAATGCTGAGAAAAGCAAACTGAGTTTGAATTATTCAAGCTGGTGATCTACAAGCAGTTATCAAGTTAACTAAATCAAACTTACCCAAGGTTTGATTCAACTGTGCATATGGTTAAAAATTCAACTAAGATTTAAGATCACTCATGCAAAAGTATATATTACAACAGATGAAAAGATATCAAAGATACTCTTTTTTTATTACCTTGCAAGAATATTTAGTATCCCAACCCCTGTAAGGAGGAGGTCAGAAGAGGACCAAGGAGATATTCATGTGGTTTCACACATTATGCTCTACTACTTTCTAAATACATTTTAAAAATAAAACAAACATGACTTTTCTTGTAAACTCTAGAACTATTTCCAAAGGAATTTTTTTCCTCCATCCCTAATACAGTTACTGGAGGTAGATATGACTAAATACTTGTTGAATTTAAATGAATTCACATTTAAAATAGAGTTTCTTGGGGCGCCTGGGTGGCCCAGTCGTTAAGCGTCTGCCTTCGGCTCAGGTCATGATCCCAGGGTCCTGGGATCGAGTCCCACATCAGGCTCCCTGCTCGGCGGGAAGCCTGCTTCTCCCTCTCCCACTCCCCTTGCTTGTGTTCCCTCTCTCGCTGTGTCTCTCTCTGTCAAATAAATAAAGAAAATCTTTAAAAAAAAAAAAAATAAAATAAAATAAAATAGAGTTTCTTGCTAGTTTATCAAATACCGCCAAAATATATTTCCTTATGAAACAAGTTCTAAAGAAGTATTAGCATTCTAACATAAAGTTCAACTATATAGATACATGATCATCTTAATAATTCAATCTAGATACACAGTTAACCCTTGAACAACATAGGGGGTTAGGGGCACCAAACCCCCCATGCAGTTAAAAATCCATGTATAACTTGACTCCCCCAAAACTTTACTAATAATCCACTGTTGACCAGTTACCAATAACATAGTTAGTTAACACATATTTTGTAATGTATTACATACTGTATTCTTACAATACTATATAACTATTTCTTAATTTTTTCAGTATCTCTAGGCTACGTGGTTCATCTGCAAGTTTTTTCACATTTGTTGCCAATCTCCACAAAGTTTTCCAATATACTTATTTTTAAAACCCTGCATATTAAGTGGACCCATGCAGTTCAAACACATGTTGTTCAAGGGTCAACTGTATATGTTAAATGATAAGATCCTCAATATATAGAAGTTAGTCAGTGGTATGATTTTAATTAGAAAAAAGCTTTACTCCCTGTTAGTTTCCATTAAAAAATCCTAAAATACTTATAAAAACTACTTAAGAGTTATGGCCAGCTTTTCCATACTGCGATCAATCAAAATTACGATCAAAAAAATATTAACATTCTCTATAAATTCTAAAAAATACTGTAGTAAAACGTTACATTATATGGAAGTCCTTTATTTACTCTTTTATACCTAAGCTTTCCAATTCAGGATTAAGAAGATAAAATGTTCTATTTGTTTTCTTCTTCTGAATAAGAAGCTCCATTATATACCACTCTCTTCTACTTATT
This sequence comes from Phoca vitulina, assembly GCF_004348235.1. NCBI lineage: Eukaryota > Metazoa > Chordata > Mammalia > Carnivora > Phocidae > Phoca > Phoca vitulina. The sequence continues at coordinate 58,035,959 of NW_022589706.1, read as the reverse complement.
ACGAAATACCTTTTGGGGGACACGGGGAAAATAATCAACTGAACTCAGATTTTTTTTTTAATTTGGTTAGAGAAAATGTTAACCTTTCTTGGCCTTACCCAGATATCAGCCTTGGTGGTGATAGGTTTCCCTCCATAAAGGTTGATCATTTCAGGGGCTCTGTATGACAGAGTTGTATACCTGGCAGTAAATAAGTGAAATGGAGTGGAGATATAAAAAAAAAAAGAAAAAGATAGATAGATAGATACTACATTGTTTCTATATAAAATACTACAAAAACTTTTAGTTTCAATAACATTATATAGAAATAATACTATTTTTAAAAAGCTCAATAAAAGTCCATAAAGATTTAACAATACAAAGCATCTACATACACATTTTTATTCAACAAGTGCAATAGCATCTCTAATGATATAAAAACTTAATTTTCTTTAATAAAAAATCTTAAAGACAATGGATTGAAAATATAGTTTTCCTTGAATTTATTTTAAATAATATAATTTGACTCTAAAATTATTCTTATCAAAATATTTTAGTCTATTAATTTAAAAGCAAAATCGCTACCCTCTCAAAAAATTAATTTATATGTTTTATTAAGGAGTTTGTTTTTATGGACTGTAACATAATTCCTGGCACATAGTAGTAAATCTCCTTTAGGTTTGTTTATATCATTGTTGTTTTAAAAGTAACCTAGTTGCCATAATTCTAACTACACTAATTAAGAACACTTCTAGAACTGACTGTCATCATAAGCTATTTGGAATTAAAAGATACTGTGAGAAAATATTTACCAATATAAAAATTCTAAATCCACTATGAACAGAATACTTTAGTGAAGTATTCTTCACTAAAGGCAGAAATTATTAGACAATGGAAGGAATTCCTGTATCATGGCATAATTTAAGATCAATTTTGAGTGTTGATATGTTTCATTTTATATGAAATATCTTAAGGCTCAACATTCTCTCCTCTTATTTTTCAAAATTACCCTGACTGATGAGACACTACAGAGGAGCAACCTGAGAAACCAGGAAAGAAAGTGCATGAGGGCAGAACTTCTGTTCACGCTATACTGCAGACTGCAGCACCAACAAGTGCCCACTGCATTGCAGGCCCTGAATAAACACCTACCAACTGAATAAATGGTTAGACCATTAACTCCTCAATTGAGCCACAAAGCAAAAGAACTCCTCATGAGCCTGCATTTATCACTACTGCAAAATTCTACTAAACCTTAACTATACTTCAAATTCAACAGCAAGAAATGAAACCTTCAGCAAGTCAGAGATCCTAAAGCTGGCATTATATATCATGACCCAATAATTTTTTAATTATATATATATATCCGCAAGAAGCCAATTCAATAATTTGTTCTTGTGTTCTTCAGGACATTTATATGTTTACTAAGGAGTTAAGTTTTATGGAATCTAATATAATCATCATAGGCTAAGTTTCCTTAGTAGCAATACATAGTCTAGAAACCCACAGTGTTATACAAATGGGCCACAGTAAGATCAGCTCTCCTTGAGTCATTTCAAAATGTATACTGAAGTTCAAATGATAGCACTTAGTCTTAAACAATTGAGAAATTGTGAGGGAGTGAAGAAAGGCAACTTAGAAAAGACAACTACGCAGAAATTGCTATTCTCAAAGATCTTTGGGCATTCTGTATCATTTTACTAAGGTAATCTAAGATTTACAAACAGTTCTATTTTCTAAAACTAGAAAACAGAAAAGTCAGGGAAAAGTACTTACAGGTACTCTAGCAACCAGAGAAAGTACAAAATTAAGAAAATATAAGCAGATATGACGTATTTCTACCAGAGAGCTTTCTAATACACTATCACAGAGTAACATGTTTTCCACACAGTTTTCAATACATTAAGAAGTCAATCTTCCTCATTTTAAATATGAAGTAAAAACTTAGCTTTCAAATAATTTAATGTTTTTCCTAACAAGCACAATCCTCAGTATTAGTAAAAACAAAGATGTTTAACCGAACAACAATCACTTAAAACTCCCTTTAATGATTCCACAAATTACTATAGCTTAACAAATTTCTTGATAAATATATTTACAACGTACATGAAAAACCTGTATGCATGATAAAATATATTTCTACTGAGCTAGAGCAGACATAAATTAGTCAAAGTCACAGAAATATTTTGAAGAAATCTATAAATCAAACACCTAAAATTTGTATTAGGAGAAGTGGTCCACAGACTGAACTAAAATTCCCATGAAACAAAGCACAATAAAGACAGAAACTTACTTTTTAATTTCTTCTTCTACAAGATTAACTCCATCTTTTTGAGGATTAAGAAATTTATTCGTGGCACTGCCAAAGTCACAAAGTACATAGTTTCCACTATCATTCAACAAAATATTTTCTACCTTCAGAAAAAATAAATAATTAGTATTTTCAAAGTGAATTTTATTTTTATAACCATGTTTTTATAAAATAAACATTGAAAGGTTTGTGTCATATATACACAGAGACAGGAGTAAGATAAATTATGAGGAAGGACAAAAGAATCAGACCAAAAATATACTTGACTATGTCTACTGTTTCTCTTATTAAGAACAGAGAAATGCTTTTCCCATCCCAGGATGATTTTTGCAGGGGCCAAGAAGCCCCAAATCCTCTTTAAACCTCTTCTATGAAAAAAAGAAGAACTAGCAGCAGTCCAAGTCTATCTATACTGTACCTCCATTTTTATCATTTTCTGACACTTCAGTTTATCTATAGACAAGTAACAAAAACTATTAAAATTCTACCTGATTGACTTCTAATTCCATTTTTATCTACAATGCTCCACTAAAAAACACAATTTTGACTTTATGTGTTAAAGTTATACCGAATTATTCGGGAAAATGTAAACACTGCATATTCAAAACAACTAAAATGAACTACACTGTTTATCCAAATTAAAGGACAGAAGTCTGCAGGCATGCATTTCAATTTTGGCTTAATTTATATCATATTACTGTAGGTTTCCCTAGATGATGTTTTCATGGTTAACAATCTACATTTTAAATGACACCTTCTATTCTCTTGTATCTTAAGAGAATTTTATTATCACCTTTCATAAATTTTGTATAATCAGTCAGAATTGGGATTCATTCCTTCATTAAATATTTATTGAGACCCTGGCTATGTGCCAGGCACCACTGCAAATACTTGGATATATCACTACAAAAGAGAAAAATCCCTGCCCACATGGAGTTTACACTCTAGTAGAAGAGAACAGAAAGTAAACAATAAGCACAATACACAAGCAAATTATATAGTACCTTACAAGAAGGTAACAAGTGATAATAAAAGATACAGCAGGGTAAAGAGCAGAAATGTTAGGCTGTAACTATAGATAAGGTGTGTAAGACAGAACTCACTGAGAGAGTTAATCTGAGCAGACTTGAAGCGGGGTGAAAGTTTAGCCATGGGATATCTGGGCATATAGCATTTTGGGAAGAGAAATTTTTATAATCTTAGTGTTTGTGGGCATCAAAGAAGACACCTATGGTTTTAAATAATGTATGTAATGATATCTTGAGAAATATGATACCAGGAACTTTTAAATCCTCTTTGGGGACTTTTTCCAATGTAACAAGTGGGTACCCTACACAAGAGATCAGAGCCCACAAAAAGCTAAGATAAAATCACCTTAAAGACAATCACCACCAAATTATAGTAAATTATAGAAAACTACAGTAAATTATAAATAAGTGAGTAAAAAGACCCATTCAAGTTTGCCTCCAAAATCTCTGGAAAACATCCTGATGCTTAATATGGATTACAGGAAACAGGAGGAGAGCTGAACTGGACGAGAACAGTGTGGAAGGACACTCAACCTACATCAGTGAAGTTCACATTTTTGCTCATGTGAAACCTTTTTAAAAAGCCTACTAGGTACAACAGAAGCAGAGTAGAGGGCACAACATTCACTTCTACAGCCTAACTAGAAGCCCTCAGGGTCATGGAAAGCACAATTTCTATTCTACAGTCTTTACAAGGCCTCAGGAAATGAAGCCTGGGACAGAGAGACCCTTCTCAGTGCTGGTAATAAAACCTAGTATAGATGAAGATAGTCAAAGAACATTTTAATGCTAAAGTTTAAAATGTATTCATCCATAAGTAGTCTAAAATTCCTACCTTCAGATCCCGGTGAATTATTGGAGTCTTACACTGATGCAATCTGGCAACAGCTTCACAGGTATCACAGAATATCCGTAACACTTCTGCTTCCGTGAAACCTGTCTGCAGCTTCTTATTCATCTGATTCACTACCTGTCCAGCTAACCAAAAAAAAAATTTTGAGAAGACATATTTTTAGTAAAAGAAGACTACCACAAAGAATTAAAGAAATTCCTGTATGGTCTCAGGTAACAGGGAATTGGCTTTTTCATAATGCTCATGTAAGGAGCCTTACTGTACCATATCATATTGACTCAAAGACATGCATTTTCATATTTTACATCTCTGAAATGAAAACATCTTAAGATAGATGCTACTAGCCATTTTTTAAGATTTTAACATCTCTGAAATCAAGATATACTTTATAATTGATGGCATCATGGATTTGAAGAAACAGTTATTCAACACTGCGCTAGCTATTGGATAAAGAGAGGTGAGCAAAAATAAAGTTTATATTATCATGGAATTTATAATCTAAAAGCATAGATAAACATTAAGCCATTACAAAAATAAACACATATAATTATATACAATAAAGATAATATGAGAGGAACCTAAATTTAAAAACCTCCTTGGTGAAGGAGGATGGGGAGGAGAGGGTGTCAGATGAGGTCTGTCTGGGGAAGTGATATTTATGTTGAGACTGTAGGATGATTAGGAACCAGCCAGGCAGAGATCTGTGAGAAAAGCATGCTAGCAACAGCAAGCAACATGCACAAAGGCCTCCAGTTTGGAAAAGAGCTTTAAAACTTTGAATAACTTAAAACCAATGGAGGTATGGTCTAAGAAGCAGAGAAGAGGTAAAGTGACATGAAAACTGACAAGACAGCTACCCATCAGCCATATTTTAGATTTATCTTGACAACCAGGGAAACTTCCTGATCTAGCTTTTTAAAGGATCTCCTTGATTATGAGGGAATCACAAGAGTGGAAATGGAGAGATGGGTTAAGATGCTTATGCTCTAGGGGCGCCTGGGTGGCTCAGTTGGTTAAGCAACTGCCTTCGGCTCAGGTCATGATCCTGGAGTCCTGGGATCGAGTCCCGCATTGGGCTCCCTGCTCGGCAGGGAGTCTGCTTCTCCCTCTGACCCTCCTCCCTCTCATGCTCTCTGTCTCTCATTCTCTCTCTCTCAAATAAATAAATAAAATCTTTAAAAAAAAAAAGATGCTTATGCTCTAAATTTCAGGCCCCCTGAAAAAGACAATGGGCAGAATAACTTACTAAACTCAAATAGTCATACCAATGAGCCCTGAGAGGATGATTATATATTACATATATCAAAATAATCAATAGTCTAATGACAATTCTAAATTATTAAGAAAAAGTTTACCATCATCTAAGAACACAAGTGAATATGTGATTCATTCAGAAAGCATTCTAATAAAAATCAAGTTTGGGAATTGCTAATTTGAAACTTTCCTTTAACAAAGTTGGACAAATGAACCTTTACTACTTTGTAATCTGCAAGAAGGTGCATACACACCTGTTCCTTTTATTATTACTGTCTAAACAGCATGCTCATGCATTTTCTCAGGCTGGGTTTCTTCTTAAAATTTTAAAGCAGAAAAGATATCAAATTTTACCTATCAATCCCCAATTTTCAGAACACTCAAGTATATTTGGTTGCAATTTATTCAGAGTATCTCAAGATTGAGGCACCTGACCATGCAGCAATTTCCTCCATCCTTTTGTGTGTTAGACACGGAACTTGTTTTAACCAAAAATTAAACAGGATGAAAAGTGTTTTATTGGTGCTCATTCACATTCTTGAAATATCATTTCATAGCTGAAGAAATCATAACCTTGAACTCAATGTTCAATTCCTCTCCCAAACTTTCAATGTTGTAATGAGTAGAATAAATTTTAAACCAATGTTAATCCTCTTTCTGCCATTCAGAGGTCTTGAATCACAAAATCTAAGACCCCAGAAAAAGCTAACAGCTGTATTTGAGCTGCATTTCAAATGTTGAAACAAATAAAATTTCATTATGCAAAATCAAAGTCCCCTGAAAATTAAAGATTATTCCAATGAGAAACAAAAGAACCAGATTCAGAAATCAAAAAAAGTATACTTGTATTTCTACTATCTCTATGAGAAAAATATCCCGAGGACAGCTTGATAGTGCCAGGGAAAAGGATCATATAAAACAGAGCCACTCTAAACCCAGCAAACCCACCCTCATGTGAATGAGCCCAGTCAAAATGAACAGTGTCATTCCACCAAGCTCAGTCTAGAACAGATGACCCACTGATACACAATAATAAATGATTGTTGTTTTAGGCTATTGACTTTTAAGATGTTTTGTTACTAAGCAAAAGCTAATAGGTATATCATCCACGGGAATTTCTGTCAAACACCTCCTGGAAATAAAAGCTCTCTCTTTTCCCTCTCTCACTCTGTTTTTTTGTTTTTGTTTTTTTAAGTAGGCTCCACGCCCACCCCCCAGTGAGGAGTCCAACAAGGGGCTTGAACTCATGACCCTGAGACCAAGACCTGAGCTGAAATCAAGAGTCAGACACTTAACCGACTGAACTACCCACACACTCAGAAGTTCTTTTCATACAGTAATGGAAATATATTCAAATTCAATTCTGATTTCTGGAAGTCTGATTTCTGGAAATCTTACCTAAAGCATGTAATCTCTCTTTAACCTATATATATCAGAGTATTAGCAAATTACAGTGTCAAATCTTGAACCTACAAAGATCTAATATTTATTACAAAAGATGACTGTAAATATTTGACACCTGAATCCATGATGGGGCATATCAGCTATATAATACATTCTTCTACATCCTGTACAGTTTTATCCCTACGTAATCAAAACCAATGTACCTGATCTATATTCGTAACATTGACTGCCTTACAAAAGTACCTTCATTCTTAAACAATTTTATGTAATATAATTAGCTTCTATAGAAGAAGTAAGGGGAAAGTAATTATTCTCCCATTCTCTACCCCTCCAACTCACTCCTCCCCCATGAAAAGAAAAGGAACTTATCTAATTGATTCATCTGAGAAAAAGGAACTGAGCATGCTCTATTCAGATCCTCCAGATTCCTTCTCTAGGATATAATTGCCCACTCAGAGGGTACAATCTGATCTACAGTACATGCAGTAAGCTTAACTGGTGAAACATTTGAAGAAAACTTCTAACATAAAAAAGAAGGCGTAATAACAAACAGAAAAAAAAACCAGAAAAACAAAAACACAAGGAACAGAAGAAAACTTTTTAAAAACTATAATTAATAACTGCAGACAACAAAAGATTTGCACCTAAAACAAGAGGAAGGTGCATTTTAACAAAGAACAATGTTGAGAGAACAGAAAGAGTTCCTGGAAATTAAAAATAACATAGCAGAAATACCAAATTCTATAGAGGAGCTAAAAGATATATTTAAGGAATGCTCCCACCACAAGTAGAATTTTTAAAAAGAGAAGAAAAAGAGAGGAACAGGGAAAATGAAGGAGAGAAAAAAATTGAGTGCCCAGAAATAAAGATAGCAAAATTGACCCATAACCAAGGCAATATACTTGATATTTTAGAATGCTAGAGATAAAGATTCTAAGTGTCCATGGAAAAAAAGAGGTCACCTAAAAAAAACCTGAAGAATCATAATGCATCAGATTTCTCAATAGCAGCAAACACTAGGGGAAAAAAAATGGAATAATGCCTTCAAAATTCTAGATCAAAATTATTTCTAACCTATAACACTTTAGTCAGCCAAATTAACAATTAAATATGGATGTAGAATAAAAATACTTCTATATATGCAAGGTTTCAAAAATGTTTCCTTCCATAATTCATTATCAGAAAGCTAATGAAAAATGTACTCTATTCCAAGGAGGTAGTTAAAAACAAGGAGGGAGGCATGAGCAGTAGGGACTCCCAAGATAGGAAGGCAAAGAGAATTCCCAGAATGACAGCTAAATGCTGTTCAAAATTAAGCAGAACTGAAGTCTCCTGAAAGGATGTTTCTATGGAAGAAAAACTAAAATTGACACAAGTATTTAAATGTTTAAGCATACTGCATAAAGACTGACACTTCCATTGGGGAATGTGGGGCTAAAATACTAATATATATGGAGAAGGAAATGAGGCAAATAAAAAATGGAGTAATTATTAACTCCAGGAAAAGAATTTAAAAGTACAAGAAAGAAAATGTAATCACAGACTATTACATATCACAGTTAAATGACAAACAAAATAATTTAAACACCAATTATTAATTTAATCTAAAAACTAAGAATATACTACTCTCACAGTAAAATCCTCATCTTTACTTGGAGATACTATCTAAAACATAAAATCAGAGCTAGCACTAGCAAACTTGCATTCAAGAGCCTCCTCATGCCCAGAATCACATACTTCCCCTGATTTTGTAAGTTCCCTCTTTTTCATACCCCAAGGATCTCATTAAAACTACAGACTCTCCTCTACATAATGAAGTGTAGAAATATGGAATAAATATGAGGAGACATATCTTAAGGATTTTTAAAGTGAATGCCTCTGAGGAAAGGGATGGGGCAAGATAATGATTTAGACACAGCTTAACAGAATTCTTTGACTTTTTAAAACTTATATATGAATTACTTTGATAAAAATAAAAATTCCATGTGAATCAGCTTGCTAATTCAAACCAGATAAAAAATTTTTTTTTAATTTCTTAAAACGCAAAAGCATGCCTTGCTCAAAATATAGCTCAGGTCACTTTAAAATTTGTCCCCTGGAGCATCTGGGTGGCTCATTAAGCGAACAGCTCCTGATTTTGACTTAGGTCATGATCTCATGGTCATGATCTCCTCATGACTCTCTCTCTCAAATAAATAAATAAATCTTTAAAAAATAAAAATTAAAAAATAAAATTTGTCCCCTAAAAACTGAAATTCATTTGGTTTCCCTTTTAAAATGTCTTCTGGATGACAATTAAACTCATCCAAGGTTATGATTATGCCAGATTCAATTATCTTTAAAAAAATAGCCAAGGGCTATCTTTACAAGTAACAAGGGCTACTCTATCCAGCTAAGAGCACCACAAATGCTGGAACTCAGGAAAGTGGAGTAAAGAACATCAATATCTTCTCCTTAAAGAGATCACAATGTTTTACAGTATGAAATATAAATAAGGGAAAACATCTAATTTTTTTATGTTATATATGGAAATAACTTACAAGTATATCATAATAGATATTATAATACTGATTCACTTCATTTTCCCCTATCCTTCCCTCCTTACAAAACTAGAGTAAATGAAACTATATTTTCTCCACCACCACCACCATCTTCCTCCTCCTCCATCATTCAGGAAATGACAAGTGTTTCTAATATTATAATTAAAAATCATAACTGTCTTAAGAGAATCTAAATATAAACCAAGGCTCCTCACAGCCCAAAATGCCAGATACAGTCTGTTTTAAAAAAAAAAAAAAAAAAAAGCAAGTTTGCAGGAAATGACTTAATTGCCCCCTTCAAACACATTAAATTAAAAAGTTTTAAAAGGGCGCCTGGGTGGCTCAGTTGGTTAAGCGACTGCCTTCAGCTCAGGTCATGATCCTGGAGTCCCGGGATCGAGTCCCACATCAGGCTCCCTGCTCAGCGGGGAGTCTGCTTCTCCCTCTGACTCTCCTCCCTCTCATGCTGTCTCTCATTCTCTCTCTCTCAAATAAATAAATAAAATCTTTAAAAAAAATAAAAAATAAAAAAATAAAAAGTTTTAAAATTATTATTATTAAGGCATACTACACCAGTAAATTTCTTTGAAATACCATAAGAGATCCAAATAAAATATAGTTTTTAACCTTCTGATATTTATAAAAGAACCCCAAAAGACTATGTAAGTTTATAAATATTACAGATCAAAATGCATCTAAATTTATTATATTTAATAATATTGAATATTAACATGATAGAGTGTTGGAAAAAAATCTTATAACACTAACATTGATAAATTATGCTCTTCTTTGTTGGACTATAAAAGAAACATATAGGGAGGATGATGTGTAACTGCTCTTCACCTGCTTGGATTTCTTGTTTTAAACCAACAGCACTTTTCTAAATTGTCGTTTATATGCTCCTATCATCACTACAGCAAGGATGACTAGATTTTAAGTATTCTTCACAGCGTTCCTTAATTAGATAATTAAAGCTGAGATTACAATAAGTGTCTAGAATCAGGTGACAGCTGCCCTAGGAGAAACCAAAAAACACCTAGGAAACCATTTTAAGGGCAATTTTTTTTTTCAGTATAAAACAAATATAGAAAAATACTTACCTCGACAATATTCCATTAAGATAAGCACTTCCCATACATTATCACTAATTGAATTAACAGCACAGTCCAAATAACTCACAATATTTTTGTGACCAGACAGCTCTTTCTGAAAAATAATAATTGAAAAACATACATTTTAAAGCTCTATTAGCAATGTTTTGAAGTCTAAATTAATATAAAGAATTTCAAAGAGTAAATGAAGCATAAGTATGGAATCTGACATATTTCAAAAAGGTTTCTACAGTTTCAATGAAAAGTTTACTTACATGTGGATGAACACTAATTTTTAAATTCAATCAGGAAGAAAGAGATAGTTCACGCAAAACCAACAGTATCCAAAAGTGTGCAAGAGAGTCCTTTGGGACTCAAGAATATAATATCAGAACTTTTATTTTTAGCTAAAAAATTTTTTTAAATTAAGCTCTAATATTTATGAACTAACAATTATACTCTCACTTGTTTGTTTTGCCTGCAACATACTGCAATTTATGTGTACCTAGTTAAGTGGATTTATGAATGTATATACTTTAAATAACCTACAAAATGAACAAGTGGCTAAAAAAATTTCTATTAAGAAACCATAGGTTAAAGATAATACTAATAATACAAGTAGAAAGAAATAAGAAAAAAATGGCAAATCTGACACTTTTGTTCCTGGTACAAGATAATGATCAGCATGTGATGAGGTTAAAAATAATCATCTAATTAGGTCGGTCTGGAAATTAAAAAACAATTATCAACAATGCTTTTTAAAATAAATTTACACCCACTATCATTAATAATAAACCCAATTTTAACTGTAATTTGGCAGCTGAACATGTGAATAATTCATAAACACATAAATATAATGGTAGATGGGCAACAAAAAAATTTGAAAGACCACTGTTCTAAAGAGCTAATCTCCCTAAATTCTGTGTTCAAAAGCACAGAATTTAAGTGTTGCTGCTACTGATAATGACTATATTTTACATATCAAAATTACACAATTTCTATTGAAAGAAAGAATTATGGTACAATAGTACCATACCTAGACTCAAGTTCAAGAACTTAGTCTAAGAACCCCTATTATCTTGGGGTAAATCTCTTCACCCTTTTGACTAAAAGCTTTCTAAAAAGCTTTTAAAAGCCAAGTCTCAAAGCCTGATCAACTCTAGTCTAATTAGGGAATGGGGAGAATAAAAGCAAAATGAGTTAAGTCATGTTGTATAAATGTACCTATCTCTGAACAAAAGGGATCAAAACGTATTGATAAAGATGTTGATATAAAATAGGAAATCTCTAAGCAACTGAATAAGAAGGAATGATATTAACAAGTGTTTACATGGATGTGGAAAAACTGGAATTCCCATACATTGCTGATGTGAACATAAAATGGTTCAGCTGCTATAGAAAACAGTTTAGTGGTTCCTAAAAAAGTTAAACACAGAATTACCATAACCCAGCAATTCCACTCCTAAATATAAACCCAAAAAACTGAAAACAAATACTCAAACAAATACATATACACACATATTCATAGCAGCACTATTCACAACGGCCAAAAAGTAGGAACAGCCCAAACGTCCATCAATGGTTTTTTAAAAAAGTCCATCAACAGATGAATAAACAAATTGTGATAGATAGATGCACACATACCATGTGGATGAACCTCAAAAACATGCTAAGTGAAAGAAGCCAGACACAAAAGGGGACATATTGCATGACTCCATTTACATGAAATATCCAGAATAGCTAAATCCACAGAGACATAACACAATGGGTGGTTGCCAGGGGCTAGAACAAGGTAGGAATGGGAGCAACTGCTAACTGGGCAGGGGATATCCTTTTGCAGTGATGAAAAGGTTCAGAACTAGACAGAGGTGGTGACTGCACAACATCATGAATGCACTAAATGCCCAAACTGTTTGCTTTAAAAGAGCTGATTTTAATAAATAAATAACAAAATACATAAAATAGCTGATTTTACATTATGCAATTTCACTTCAATAAAACAGAAATTTTAAATATATATTAGCACTTGATAAACAGTAGATGAGAGCAGGAAGAAAACAGAAGAAAAAGAGAAGGGGAGGAGGAAGAGAAAGAAGAGGTGGAGGAAGAGGAGGAGGAAGGAGAGAAGAAGAAAGAAGAGGTGGAGGGAGGAGGGAAGAAGAGAGAAAGGAAGAAGACTGGGGGAAGAAGTCCGGAAGAATGGGAGGAAGGAAAAGAGGAGGAGAAAGAAGATGTGGAAGAAAAGGTTGAGGAAGAAGGGGAGGAGGGAGAGAGGAGGAGAAAGAAGTAGAGGAAGTGGGGGAAAGATGGGGGGAGAAAGGAGAAGAAGAAGAGGAAGAGGAAGAAGAAGAGGTGGAGGAAGAGGGGAGGGAGGAAGAGGAGGAGGAAGAAAAAGAAGAGGTGGAGGAAAAGGGAGAGGAAGAGGAAGAGGAAAAGTAAGAAAAGGAAGAATAAGGGAGAAGGAAGAGGAGAAAAACAAGAAGAAGCCATCCAGAGCACTGAGAAAAAGATAGCCTAGAAAAAAAGAAAATTTTTATTTTGTACTTTTTTTAACTGTTTAGTTAACCAAGTTACTGAAATTTCTTTAATAACCTATTAAAATATTTTTTACTTTTCCTAATATTTAAAAAGAATTTTTCCTTTATTGAAGGTTATCCTTCCAGATACTGCAGAGTACATCCCAAAAAAAAGTAATAACAACAATAAACTTTACAGCATGATTTTAAAAATGAAAAGCAAAACAAATTGTTGTTGAAGACAAACACATTACACTGAATGTATTAATAAACACCATGGGAAAGGTAAACACCAAATTCAGGACAATGGTTTCTTTTTGAAAGAGAACAGTACAGGGATACAGCTAGGAAGGAATCTACAGAAGGCTTCAACTGTATCTGTAAGATTTTAATTCTTAAGTTGGGTAGTGCATAAAGTGGTATTTATTACATAATTCTCTAATTTTTCTATTCTCAAAATATTCCATAATTAAAATGTATTTTAAAAAAGGGGAAAAAGAAAAAGCAGAGTAGTCTGCCCCTTCAACTACAATAAGGAAGAGAAGGTAAAGGAGGACGAGTTGACTATATTTAGCCCTAAGTAGGACTATAAAGAATGCACTTCAAAGGTTTTCTAGACGTGAATAAGCCAATAAGCAGCTTGCCTAAAAGCTGGTTAATGTTATAGTGCAAAACCAAAAGAAAATACACCAAATTTTTCAAATGGAATTACTCTTTCACTTACCATAATTGTAATTTCCCTTTTACAAATGTTGAGGTCTGGCATGTTATTGACATACATTCGTTTCAATGCATGGCGGATTCCACCATGTGTCCGCACCAGGAAAACCGTGGAGAATCCACCTAAAAGAACAAGCATCGATTAATCACAAAGAATCAGAAACTACTATCAAAATGATGTAGTATCACTGAGGAGCTTAATCTCAAGACAAAAATAATAGCAAGACAAAAATAATAGCAAGCAACTATTTTATTAGATTAAAAGCCAAAACACTGGCTTCCTATGACTATCACAAAGTAGCACATAGAAAATAACATGCTTCTCAAATAAATATGCTTCTCTTTTAAAGGTTAAAATACTAAAATTTCATTTTGCCTTGTACGTAACGTGGAAAATGTCACTACATACTGCATTACTACAGTTTGGCACATATAGTGATTGTCTCCCCACAAGCCTCCCCCTCTCTGTGATAACAAAACACTGATGTTATTTGAGATATCAACAGGATCAGATGGGTGGGTTCCCCTCCAGTTCCAGGGGATGAACCAACGCTGTTATACGACGATAATGAATCTCATTTCCTCTTGTCAGTATCTGATTTAGGACTGGATATGTAACCAATTTTGCTATGGGACATAAGGGAAAATTGGCTGGGTACCGTAGGGAAAGACTGTCCACCCAGAAAAAAAGAGAGACTTGTGAAGAACACCATGCTCTTCTGTTGGCTTTTGGATTTTGTTATATATGAATATGATGTTTAGACCTACTGCAGCTATCTGTGGCCATGATGGACCAGATAGGACCATGATGGACCAAAAGGGTCAGAGCAAAAATGACCCAGAACACTGACATAGTTAGGCTACTTAATTAGACAACTCTGGAACCACCTCCTTCCAGAAGTCTTTTTTTTTTTTTTTAAGATTTTATTTATTTGACAGAGAGAGAGAGAGCAGCAGAGGGGAGAGGCAGAGGGAGGGGGAGAGGCAGAGGGAGAGGGAGAGGCAGAGGGAGAGGGAGAAGCAGACTCCTGGCTGAGCAGGGAGCCTGATGCAGGGCTCGATCCCAGGACCCTGAGATCATGACCTGAGCTGAAGGCAGACGCTTAACCGACTGAGTCACCCAGGCGCCCCCTCCTTCCAGAAGTCTTACATGATATAAATGTCCTCATTATTTATGCCACAGTTATTTGGACAGTCTGTTAACTGCAATTGAGAAAGCAAATCCAAAACACATCGCTAGGTATTCTCAAGAACAATTACTTCTGTCACATCTAAACAAAGACTTCCACCTGAAGTCTTTAAAGCTCATCCTGGCAAAGGATATTACATTGCTTAATGTAGTTTAAAACAAAAAATGGTGTGTCACTTTTATCAGTTCCCCTATAAAGCAGCATCCTGAGCAATGATAAGGCATCTGCACTCTGATTCAATGCGAAACAGTCAAAGGAAAAGTAAACTATTGGGGATAAATGACAGGGGGGAAAAGAGAGTTCCTAAGACACTCCAGAATCAGTATGGATTCAATCCAGGGTCTTCATATCCCACAACTGCAATTCCAAGAAACTGTAAAACTCCTACCTTGTAGATTTGGATTTCCACATATACAATGTCGGGGAAATCAAATCACCCAACTCACAAGGGGGTTACCAGGAAAGAAAAAGATGATATTCGGGAAAGTCACTTGAAGTAAAAGCTCTAACAATGCAGGGAATTTTTTTAAAAGAAGTTCACTTAGCATTAGTTTCATATGTAAACATTAAGAAATTAGTAGCACTAATAAAGTACTACTTCAACCATTCAAATCTCATTTGATTTAAAAAAATTTAAAGAAAATGCTAAAAGTCAGGTCTAGATATAGAGGTAGTATGAGTATAGGTCAAGATAAATTATTTAACAGCATTCATTTTGAGATATTTTTCTAGAGATTCCCCTAGAACAATGCTTCCCAAATACAGCTATGTATCAGAATTGCCTGTTGAGCTGGTAACAGAGAGAGAGAGAATGAATTTATCTTGAATGGTTTTCCAAGTTCTGACCCAAGTCTGAATCAGAAAGCCTCAGTCAGGCCGTGTGTGTGTGTGTGTGTGTGTGTGTGTGTGTGTGTGCGCGCGCGCGCGCGCGTGCGCGTGTGTGTGTGTGTGTGTGTGTAACCCTCTACACTTTATATAATTCTACTTGTGTATATGTTCTTATAAATACATAATAATGTAAACTGGTTATTAACTGGGGGAATGGGGAGCAGTCTCCCAGTTGGTTCTGACGTACACCCTAGCTAAGTATCCACTGAATCAGAGATAAAGTTCCCAGAGGAGTCATGGATCCTATATATCCATTCTCAACCACCCACAAAACAAAGTAACTTTATGCCCATGAATTAGGAAAACTAGGGAAAAAATTTTAAGTTTCCTTCATAAAACCCCTAGTCCTAAAAGTTTAAGTTTGCTAATTTCACTAATCCGAAATTAGACCTAAATCCGGCCAGATGTTAAATTTTCTAAATAGAGAGATAATGTGTTCATCAACTTATTTATACCTAAACAAGGTAAATAATGGTCATTAATAGTGCCTGCCTTGAGAATGAAAGGGAATAATTCATTTGTATTTCTCCAAATACTATATTTTCCAGCAAATTCTGATAATTAATTAGCTAATATTATTTGCTTGAAGAATGCATTTAGTGGTAATTAGTGAAGACATCATAGCAATCCAAGAAAGGAGTATCATCTGCTTGCCACCAACCCATATCTACCAAATTCTTCAACACATATTTTTCCTCAGAGAAGTCTTTCATGACCAATCCAATTCATGCTCATCATTCATCACTCCCTCAGAATTTTTGTCTATAGAGTTTTGACTACATTATCATGTACTTCAATTCTCAACTCACCACATACACTTATCACAAGATTACTGGCAGTTAACCACAAATTCCCCTTATTATATATTTCTATGTCCAATTCAACATATTGTTCAAGTCCAAGCAAAGGCACAGTTGTTAATTAAAGCTATATTTATAATTCCAAATATGGGGCTATGAGGGTATTATAAAGCATTCCAAATGTGCCCAAAATCCCAAGAAAATAAAAGAACTAATGACATATTGGTCTGACAAAGTAAAATGGGAAATAAATGTGTATTTATGCAACTTAACATGAGAAGGAAAATTACTAGTATCTTTTATAATCTATAAATCATATAATATAGGCATTCCTTCCCATTTGTGGGTATATATTCTGAAAAGCAATGATTATCAGCCTCGGCCCATTTGTTTCCAGGGTAAGACATGCGGTTCACATGTGCAACCACTGCACAGGTGGCCAAATTTAAGTATCACCTCTTTTCTCCCCAACCCAACACAAAAAGTAATCATATTTAAATGAAGGAGTGGCTTTAAGCCAACCTAAATCTGTTTCAGTTAACAGTATTAAAATAATGACAATGTAGCTGGCACCTGACTGAATACCACCTTGGAAAGCACTGCTCTAGAGGTGCCAGGTGTCCTTGGTAATTGTGTATTTCTACACACTAACTTTTCTTCCTGATTAACCATTCCTCCTATTAAAAGCCATTATTTTTTCATGCTTTCATTTGTCTTTTAATTTACTGATGGTGCATATATTTGTAACTCTCCTCAAATGTGTTCAGAAAGATAACATGAAAAAAGGAAAACATGAATGACAGAACCAGTTTCTTTCTTTATTCTCCCTGCACTTCCTCTGGTACAGATGTTAATTTACCAACTAGAAGTACCCCAAGGAGTAGAAATTCATCAGGAACAAAATAATCCTGAGAACACCACTAAGTAGTCCACTGGGTTAAGTGAACAAGAAAGTAAGGACCTCGGGACACCTGGGTGGCTCAGTCGGTTAAGCATCTGCCTTCAGCTCAGGTCATGATCTCAGGGTCTTGGAATCGAGCCCCACATGGGGCTGCCTGCTCACAGGGAGCCTGCTTCTCCCTCTCTTCCCCACTTGTGCTTTCTCTCGCTCTCTCTCTCTTAAAAAAATAAATAAAATCTTTAAAAAAAAGAAAGGACCTGGATTAAGATATTAGTTTTATATTGTAATCAACCTGAGATAAATCATAATCAACAGGGGCGCCTGGGTGGCTCAGTCGTTAAGCGTCTGCCTTCGGCTCAGGTCATGATCCCAGGGTCCTGGGATCGAGCCCCACATCGGGCTCCCTGCTCTGCGGGAAGTCTGCTTCTCCTTCTCCCCCTCCCCCTGCTTGTGTTCCCTCTCTCACTGTGTCTCTCTCTGTCAAATAAATAAAATCTTTAAAAAAAAAAAAAAAAAATCATAATCAACAATCCTCCATTTAATCTCAAGTGTCAGTCACCCAGGAAATCCTCCAATTACCTTATACTGATAAAGTTTGTTTTTAAGGTAATTTTTACATAGGTTTTATCAGATAATACTTATACAAGTGTCTGGTTTAAAATATAGATACCAGGGCGCCTGGGTGGCACAGTCGGTTAAGCGTCCAACTCTTGGTTTCAGCTCAGGTCCTGATCTCAGGGTTGTGAGACCGAGCCCCACAAGGGTTCCACACTCAGCACAGGGTCGGCTTGACCCTCTCTCCCTCTCCCTCCAAAACCACACGTATGCATGCTCCCTTTCTCTCTCAAATAAATAAATCTTTAAATAAAATAAAATAAAAAATAAAACATAGATACCCATATACAAGGTTTAGCCTTCCTCCTTCCACACCTTTTTTTTTGACGAAAATAGAATCATCTCCAGGGACTACAATAACACATGGCTTAACTCATCATTTTTAATAGTTGCATAGTATACTATACCATGTAAATACCATAATTTGATCACCTCCAAAGTGATGGTCATTCAGGTTAGTCTGGTGTTTTATTTATCTGTCTCTTGCCATTACGGACAATGAAGATTGCATTAAACACCCTTGTACAATCATTCTTAAAGACTGGTGCTTTTGTTCCTGTGGCATAGATTTCCAAGGTAAATCCACCAAAGGAAAAATACATTTCAGATTCAATACTGCCAGGCTAGACCCAAAAAGGCTGTGGCAAATTCCACCAGGAACCTAAGAGCCAGTTTTCTCACATGTTCACCAGGACACTTAAAACTTTGCCAATTTGATAAGACTTAAGGCGCTGTTATTTCTATCTTGCATTCCTCTCATTACCAGTGAAATTGAGCATCTTTACCTCTTTTTGCTGGCCACTTATATCCCCTCTTCTGTGACTTGCCTTCCTATCACTGGTCCCTTTTTCTAAAGAGTTATCTTTTTCTTTCAACCACAGGAGAGCATTATAGAACTCTCTTAACATACAAAAGTTGTATCTATTTGGTCTATCACTTATTCCATTTGGTATATGATGGCCTATTTTGCAAATTCAAAAACACATGTTTAATAATTTTATGAACGTAAAAAACAGCATGCCAGGACACACACCAAAGCTTGACTCAGAATCATAGAATTGGGGAAAGAGGAACTTAATTTTCTCTTTTTTCTTTTTTTTAAAGATTTTATTTATTTGACAGAGAGAGTAAGAGAGCACAAGCAGGGGGAGCAGCAGAGGGAGAGGAAGAAGCAGGATCCCCACCAAGTAGGGAGCCCAAAGTGGGGCTCAATCCCAGGACCCTGGGATCATCATGACCTGAGCCCAAGGCAGATGCTCAACCGACTGAGCCACCCAGGCGCCCCTAATTTTTTCTTTATATGCCATTGTAGTGTTGGCTGTTATACGGAGTGTGTGTTTTATTGGAAATTTTTAGAGAAATAATGTAGAATACTTTTTTTTTAAAGATTTTATTTATTTATTTGACAGAGAGAGACACAGCGAGAGCAGGAACACAAGCAGGGGGAGTGGGAGGGGGAGAAGCAGGCTTCCCGCGGAGCAGGGGGCCCGATGCAGGGCTTGATCCCAGGACCCTGGGATCCTGACCTGAGCCAGAGGCAGATGCTTAACAACTGAGCCACCCAGGCGCCCCAAGAATACTTCTTTTAAATGAATGAGAAAAGAACTCATCAACTTAAAAACAGATATAGGAAAAGTACTTTCCACTGCTAAACAGTAAAAGCAGCATACAAAAGCAAGTCACACAAAGTCAAGAGATTTCCAATTAATATATTGTGGTCTCAACAGAAGCATCTCCGACTGTACTCCTCCATAACAGAAATAAAAGGATTTTTTTTTAAAGATTTTATTTATTTATTTATTTATTTGACAGAGAGAGATAACAAGAGCAGGAACACAAGCAGGGGGAGTGGGAGAGGGAGAAACAGGCCTCCCGCCAAGCAGGGAGCCTGATGCGGGGCTTGATCCCAGGACCCCGGGATCATGACTTGAGCCGAAGGCAGACGCTTAACGACTGAGCCACCCAGGCGCCCCTAAAAGGATTTTTAAAGGCATAAATCCATAAGGTCCAAGAGAATGAAAGAGACAAGACATGCCAACAAAATTTTGTAAGATGAAAAACTTAGGGACACACAGTACAGGATTAAACAGAACAGGGAAAGACCACACCAAGCATCTGATTAGGAGAGGGAAGGAGCAAGGATGAGCAAGAAGCAAGCCTAGTCTAATGGCATAAACCTGAAAAACTAAAGAATTACGGGGGCCCTTTGAATGCAGGGAGAGGACTGAGAAAATAGGAAGACTGGCTTAAAGTCTTCATAAAAGCATCAGACCTCTAGATTCCCTACCCCATTCCTCATAGTCAAGCCAATACCAACCCCCAGGCAGGGTGAGTTAAACCAGCAGTAATCTGGGACACCAGACACCATTTGTAGGCATGGGGACAGGAGGGGAAGGAAAGGTGTAGTCCTAAAAACAGGAGAATTAAATAAAAGTATACACACTGAAAAGAGAATCTCCACCTCAATCCAAGACCACTGTTCAGCTACAAGAACCAGACAAACAAGAGTGCATCCTAATCACAACAAAGAAGTTCTCTTCTTGGAAACTGGATAAAAAAAAAAATACAGATACTGAAATTTGGGAGTCACAGAATGAAAACAAAGTGGCTTTCTGACTCATCACATTGAAGTGAAGCCTGAATCAAGAAACCCTTATAATTTACACAAAGCCCTTCCAATCATCACTTTAAAGAGTCTCACTCTTTAAAAAAAAAAAAAAAGACAAAAAACAAAAAACAAAAACCAGACATCAAAGGTTCATCAGACACTCACAGAAAGCCTCCAACATGAAGAGGTGAAAACAAACAGGAAAAAAGCAACTCTGAAGAGATGCTAGGAGCTAAAGAAATCATCCAATCAACCTATAAATATTTTCAGAGTGGAAAGAAAATACTGTAGTCATGAAATAAGAGCAGGGTCCTATAAAAGGGATATTCAGAGAATGAGGAATGACTTTTGCAAATTAAAACTAAGAGATCAAAAGGGGAAAACTTCAACAGAGAAGCTAGAAGATAAAATTAAGGAAAATTTCTAGAAACTTTCCAGACAAAAGAAATAAGAAAGAAAAGACAGGAACATAAAAGGACCAGTCCAACAGATCTAATATCACAATAATAGAAGTCCCAGAAAAAGAAAATAAAGAAGAAAAGTATTATCAAAGATATAATACACACATATACATCCCAAACTCGAAGTGCATGGTTTCCATAAGTAAAAAGCTAACCCAATATATATATATACACACACACACACACACACACACACACACACAAATGAAATATTAGTCACAAAAAAGAATGAAACCCTGCCATTTGCAACAACATGGATGGATCTAGACGGTATAACGCTAAGTGAATAAGTCAGTCAAAGAAAGACAAATACCATCATTTCACTCATATGTAAAATTTAATAAACACAAACAAAGAAAAAAAGAAACAAACAGACTCTTAATATAGGCAACAAACTGGTAGTTACCAGAGGGGAAGTAGGTGGGGATGGGTGAAAAAGGTGATGGGGATAAAGAGTACACTTACCGTGATGAGCACAGAGTAAGGTATAGAACTGCTGAATCACTATATTGTACACTTGAAACTAATATAACAATATATTTTAATTATACTGGAATTTTAAAAAAATTAGAATTTAATTAAAATTTAAATATTAAAAAAAAGCACTAACCCAGTAAATACCAAGCATGATGAACAAAAAAAAGATCCATTATCAAGGCTCATCAACAAGAAATTTCAGAAGGTTCAGGATAAAGAAAAGATCCTAAATGCCAAACACACAAAAAAAATTTTAAGATTTTATTTATTTGAGAGAGAGAGCACAGAGGGAGCAGCAGAGGGAGAGGGAGAAGCAGACTCCCCACTCAGCAGGGAGCCCAATATGGGGCTCGATCCCAGGACCCTGGTATCATGACCCGAGCCGAAGGCAGACACCCAACTGACTCAGCCATCCAGGTGCCCCCCCAAAATTTTTTTAAATGGTTGCAAATTTGCCTTATTTCGGGGTGGCTTTAGCCCTATCTCCTTATCTGGCCATCTCACAAGCACTGAGTGAATGTGTAAGCACAATTAAGCTCATACAACTTTTAAATAAGCATATTATATACTGATGGCATCATTTTACCAAATACTTCATTGTCTAGTTGAAATTAATCTGACAACTTTTATACTTGCTTCAATAGTTTTCTATTTCCAAAGTCATCACAGTAAGACAATCACTGTAAGATAACTGTATAAATAATATTAAGAATAATGCCAATAAATAAAAATGTCCAGAAGCTATAATCCACATCTTATTAGATGACCCCCCAAAAAAGCCCCTAGATATTACATAGTGAGCAAGACAAAGTATTCCAAATTCATCATTTTAAAGAAAAGACTAACCAGAGAGATGAAACAACAGGACTTGATCCTTTATATTAATAACAGACACTACAGGGGATTAGAGGTTTTGAAGTAATAAACACTGCTAGGTATAAAGGGAAGACAAGAAATGCCTGGTCTAAGTTAATGGGCACAAAATTATTATTTATTGGATGAATGAATCAATGAATGATGACAAAATGCTCCACTAAACTTTTTCTTGGAATCCATCATAGCAAGGGAGGAGGAAGAGCAAGGCTTTTGGAGTCAGACCTGGAATTAAATATTAACTCCACCATTACTAACTATATGAACATAAGGCATATTAACTTCTGAGCCCTAGTTTCCTCATGCATTTGGCAAACTATTATAGTAAGATCTCACAGGACTACTATAAAAAGTGAAAGAGATTATGTATGTAAAGTGCCTAATATCACCTATTTCATAGGTGGTAGCTGTTATAGTTACTACTACTATGATTTCTATTGTGCTATTAATACTACTCCATCTTATGAAGGTTAGATTACACTGCACATTTTCAAGAATACAAAGAATGGAAATAAACACATGCCTTAATAAACTAATATAAACACAGTTCAGATTCAAAGAGACAACATTTACCTGCATAAACATGACCCAAATCCTTTGTACATCCAGGTATTAATAAAATGTCATACATAATTCAAAACCAAAATTAGCTTTGTAAAATATTCATTTTAAAGACTTGGAAATTTAAGATAAGTTAAATGAAGGCTAAAAATAACTCTTTTTTCTAAACACAATAAACCACCTTTATGTTTTGGTTTCTTGAAATCTGTGTCTAATGGAAAGCAACCCTTTAGAGTCACTCAAAATAATGTCTAAATGAACCATTCCCCCATGCATTTTAGGGTAGAAACGTCCTACAAGTTGATTATTTTATTAAAAGCATTACTCTGACTCTACATACATAAAAAATATGGTATATGTGTGTACTTTGTCCCCAGTTCCTGGCACAGAGCTTCAAAAGCCCATGGTATCCCCTGACAGAAGTGTGTTTTGCTAATGAGGTGCATAATGGTGGGACCCCTAGCTAGCTTTAGGTTGGAGACTGGCCCCAGAAAAACCTACTACATGATTAAGAGGGTTGGAACTTTTCAACCTCCTGCCTCTACTTCCATTCTACCTCCCAACCTCTGGGGAGAAAAGAGGGTTTAAGAGACTGAGTTCAATCACATGGTCAGTGATTTAATCAAATGTGCCTATGTAAAGCAGCCTCAATAAAAATTCCAAATAAAAAGGCTCAGAGAACTTCCTGGTTGGTGAACATACTCAAGTATCCAGAGAGTGGCATACCCTGCCTTCATGTGGACAGAGCTCCTGCACTAGAGACCCTTCCATACCTTATACCTTGCCTTATATACCTGTTCAGCTTGGTTGTTCATTTGTAGCCTTTATAATAAAATGGTAATCATGAGTATATAGGAATTCCTTAAATTCTGAGTCATTCTAGCAAATTATAACCTGAAGAGGAGTCATGAGAAACCCCAAATTTGCTGTCAAGCCAGTCATCAGAAGTGCTGAGGGCCCCCAGGCATCTGAAATAGGGGCAATCATCTGGGACTGAGCCCTTTAATTTGTGGGTCTGCAAATTAAATTGAATTGTTGGACACCCAGTTAGTGTCAAAGAACTGTTGTTGTAATACAACTACTTATCCTAAAAGTAAGTAGTTATGGATGTATTTTATCTTCTACTTAGCAAGATGAGAAGTATCCCATATCAAGCAACAATCAAGAAACTTTTAAATCTAACCATAATTCAAAATGGATTTTCAATAATCCAAAAAGGTCTGGAAGTCAACATCAGATATTTTGGAGACATGCAATACTAAATTAAGTACTTAGTAAATATTTGTTTATACAATTAGACATCCTTACAAGTTACACTGCACTTCTTTAAAACTCTCACAGCTTCCGGTCCATACCATACAGCATACTTGATCTTTTGTTCATCAATCTGCCTCTTCCATTAGGTATTAAGCAAATTGATGAGGATTTCACACAATAATAAATGCAAAGTAAATAATCAAAATGTGTTCATAAATAATGGTTCAATCACTTTTGAAGTAACCAAACTCCTCTGAAATGAAAAAAAAAAAAAATGAGGTATTTTTTAAATGCCTCATTAAAACTAAGATACACTCTGACAAAACCTGACAAGTAAAAGAAGTTTCCTAGTCACTATAAGAAATTAATCTCATCAGGCATAACTTACATTCAGTGAATGTTTCTTAGCTCCTAATTAGCACTTTTTTTCCAGAGAACTGAAAATCCAACTTGGTAGAAGTTATATAAACACAGAATTACCATTAAATGTTTCTTATAACCATGGTTCTCAACCTACTTTCTTGCCCAACACACTGAAAGACACTACTCATTCCCAAAAAATGGTTAAGAGACTGTCAATGGAGTTGGGAGGGAAAGGTAACAAAATTAAGAAGCACAATATTAAGAAATTGATTCAGTTAAGGATCAGCAACGTATGCCAAAATTCAAGATGAACGTTGATGAGAAATAGGATATTCCCATGACGCCAAAGTATCACAAGGAAAAAATTCCCTTATAAGGGAGAAATCTGGGAGTCATTAATACTGCCTTAATATAGACATTATGTGCTTCCTGATTACCTACAAAGTACTTTTGTTAAAAACCTTTCACCTAATAAACCTTAAGGCTGAATTCCAGCCTACATGAAAGACGCTAGAAGAGTAAGGAAAATAGTAACACAGAGAAACAATCAGACAAAGTCCAAGATATTGACTCTGGCTAGTTGTCTTATACAGTGTTCCACAGGTAAACAAATGAGGGGGATAGGGTTATTCTAGATTTTATATTATTTTAAAGTTTTATTTATTTATTTGAGAGAAGAGAGAGAGAGCGCGCACAAGTAGGGGGAGCGGCAGAGGGGGAGGAAGAAGCAGACTCCCTGCTTAGCAGGGAGCCCGACCATGATGCAAGCTGAAGGCAGACACTTAACCAACCGAGCCACCCAGGCACCCCTATTCTAAATTTTTAAAAGACATTACAATCAAATGCATTATGTAATCCTTGATTAAATTCTAGTTTTGAAAGAAACCATAAAACATTTTTGTTGGTGAAAGAAACCATAAAACATTTTTGTTGGTGGTGAACTGTTTGAAGTAATAGAGTATCATTTTACTTATTAGTACTTAATGGGTATTTAAACACATATATGTTCTTAAAATGTGTACATTATCCTCCATAACCAGAGTACCTCTGTCCCACCTAAGAAAATGAACAATAATTCTTCTAATACATAGTCATTATCCAAAATTATCCATGTGTTTTCAGAAATGTATAAAGAAAATATTGTAAAATGTTATTAGTGGTTGAATCTAGATGATGAGCATATGGTTATTCATTATACTATTCCTTCAAGTTTTTATTATTTTAAATTTTTCATGACAAAGCTGGAAGAAAAGGAACAAGAAACACAGGATGCTTTTCCCGCAGGTAATTCCTCTCTCCCTTGGCATCCAACAACCGCACCACCACCACTGAGAATTATTATTTTACAAGACTGGCATTTCTGCGCTGGGGGTCACAAATTGAAATGCCTCCTGTATCATATATGATGGAGGTCTTGTATATCTGTGACAACAGGAAGTTTCCTTATTCATTCTTCATTTGCTGTTTAAGTTGACAACTTCCCTTCCCAATAAAAATTCACTTACACCTCCAAAAAAAAAAGTGGGTCTCGGAGAGGCAGCGCTTGTGCGTGGGAGAGATTTAGGCCGACCGAGTTGTGGTGGTGGTGATGGTGATGGTGGTGGTGGTGGTGATGGTGGAAAGGCGGGTGGGAGCTCCAGGCCGGGTCTCTTATTATACAGACTCACAACTTCCCCAAAGGCACCATAAGTCTCTTGCCACCGAAAATGTTTATGGTATCCTAGATACCTACAGCTCCAACATCTTGACACACACAAGCACTTCATGTTTATGAAAGACTGGGCTTTAGTAGTGTTTACTCCTATCAAGTTTGTTTTCCTAGGGAATGGAAGAAGAAAGATGGAAGGATAAAATTACATGTGGTCTTTCTGTATTGTGTATATCATCATACATCATGCAAATCAACAAGACAGAGGAAATACCAAGCTGTCAGCAACTTCTGGTTTCAACCTTTGCCAAAGAAAACAATGTCATTTGAAAATTGTCTTCAAGATAAGTGGAACAGGCACTTATTTTGCTGTGGGATTTGAGCCAGAAGAATGATCCTCCTACCCAATGCCCACTGGCCTGTGATACATCAGAGTTTCACTATTTTAAGTTAGGCAATGACTTCAGAAGTTTCTTTTAAAAGTGAAAATACTCCTAAAGAGGATTACTAACTTAAATTCTTGCCAAAGTTATCGTATCAGTAAGTGCTATCTAGTACAAGGCAATGAAAGAATGAGTCAGGTACGTTTGATTGGCAGGGAACAGGAGGAGTTTTAGAGAAGAAAAGGCAAGAGCACAGCATTCACATAGCCCTAACAAAATACACAGAACTTCCAAGTACATTATCTTATTTACCACTCATAACATCATGGGGCAGTTTAACTGATATTCCCACTGTTAGATGAGGAATAAACTAAACACTTAGAAAGAAGATAAGCAGCTAGGTCCAATAACACAAAGTTGAAAAGATGGAGTCACAAGTCTTTTCCCCCCATAAATCTCACCTTCTAATGATTTTTACATCCACATCTGTCCTTATTAGTTATGTCAGAAGAAAAGTCTAGCTATATAATTACAAATGGGAGGACCTAGGAAAAACATTAAAACTGAGGAGAAACAAAAGAAAAATGGATAATCAAGAGAAAACAGCCTTCCCCACTCCCAGAGTTTTCTTCTTGATAGAACCTTACTTAATAGGCAGTATAGTATTCCTTATAAAAAAAAAGAGGCCTTAGATCAAACCATGTTTGATTGGACTGCTCAGTGCCTTAGAATACTCTGATATTTCAGATGACAACCTACATTTTCAGTTTCTCTTAAAAAACTTGGAAATAAGGAAACAGTGGGTCCTCATTCCTATATGACATCAATGAGATGAAGCTGTCAGTTGGTGCACTCTTTACACAGGGCATGTGCTCTATAGTGTGTCTGAACTCTCTCTACTCTCCACCATTTCAATGCATTCACTGGCCCACTTCACTCTTACATTACCTGCCTGGCCTGTGCAGGCATCTGAGTTTGCAACCCCTACAACAGGAACTTCTAAAACCTTACCAGCCACAGTATTTACACTTGTTATACTCATCCAATGCCTCTCTCCTCAACTGGGTATAAATTCCATAAGAACAGAGACTGTGCACACATACTCATCCAATGCCTCTCTCCTCAACTGGGTATAAATTCCATAAGAACAGAGACTGTGCACACCTTTTTTATCACAGTGTCATCAATGTTTGAGGGCCACCTTGCCTGGCACTCACATACTGAAGCAAATAACTTAACATTAATAAAATGGTTCTACTGAAAGTAATTCTGATAAGCTACAATTACTACATTGATCTTCTGTGAATAAAAAGCAATTAATCTGACTCATCATTTTCCTTTGTTGTTCACTATACTTCTAATACACAACATAAATTCTGAAAACATAAATTCTGGGATTTCACTTCTATACCATGTAAATCTTTCATTCATTCTTTCAACAATATATATTAACTGCTCACAAGGTGCCAAGCGCTATACTAGGTGCTAGAAACAAAACTATAAAAAATTCAGAGACACCCTCTTGCCCTCTGTGAGCATACATTCTAGAGTGACTGAAACAAAATAAGCAAATAAAATATACACTATATAAGAGATAGTGATACATCCCGAGAAGGAGAAAATTAAGTGGAGATGGATAGCAGACTGAAAATTGGGTTGGCGGGAGGGGTGAAGTTGAAATGTTTAATCTAGATGCATGGGGACGGCCTGGGGTGATTTTTGAGTAAAGATGGAAAGTGAGGGAATGAGCCATATGGATATCAGGACAAGTACATTCCAGGTAGAGAAAATAGGATGTGCAAAGGCCCAAAGACGGGGAGCCTTAGCTGATATGTTTGGAGAACAGCAAAGGGACCAGAAAGCCTAAAGCTAAACCAAAAAGGAGAGATAACAAACAAAGAATTCAAAGAGATAAAAGGGAGCCAGACCATGCAGGGTCTTATGAATGAATGAGAGTAAAGATGTTGGCTTTCACTCCAAGTAAAATGAGAAACCACTGGAGAGTTCTAAGTAGATGAGTGACATGACTAAACTCATGTTTTAATATGACCACTTTGGCTACTGTTTGGGGATTAGAGTTGAAGGCAAGATTAGAAGTAGGAAAGCCTACTTTGGTAGGCTATTGTGGTAATAGGCTACCACAATAATTCTGTTGAAAAATGATAGTGGTATTGAAAAAAGCAGTGGGAATAGTGAGAAATGAAAAAATTCTCGATATATTTTGAAGGTAGAGTGGACAAGATTTCTTGACAAACTAGACGTGAGATATAAGAGAAAAAGAGGAATTAAAAATGTCTTCAAGATTTCTGGACTGAGGAAACTAGAAGGATGAAATCACCATTAATTGAGATGGAGAAGACTGTACTGGAAAACAACATGGGGGTCTCATTTCTACTCATCTTGTAAGCAGAGGCACTAACTACCTTTGTTTTGGACTATCTGTTCAAGATTGCATGGTAACAGCTTTAGAAGATACAGCCTGTATATCCCTCTGGAGCAAAGGGCAGTTTAGTTTACTGCCTAGCATAATAAACATAATAATGCCCCCCCAACTTCTCTGGGGCAGACTTAATACCCATTATAAAAGATTCCGGTTCCCTACACTCAGGGTTCCTCTCCTATAATGCAATCCACCGTATGCACAGGCCTCACCTGGACCCTTACACATAGCCCTATGGGAACTGAGGCTCTGGGAACTGGAGCAGATGCTGATACTCTGGCTACAGCTACTACTGTAACAAAATCCTTTGTCTCGTGTCTTCTGACAGCATCCATGTAACTATGGCAGGCTAACCTGTCAGATTCCAAGTCAGGTAAAATCTCAAACTCTGAATAGTTCTTGACAAACAGGGAAAGTTTGGGGCAGAATATCAAGAGCACAGTTTGGACACGTTAAGTCAGAGATGCCTACTGGACATTCAATTGTAGATATGGAAGTGATGATTAGATTTCCAAGTGTAAAGTCCAGAGAAAAGATCAAAGCAAGAGATATCTTATATATCCTTATTTATACCTGAGTTTTTATCTTTTATCATTATTTATAGCCACAGTGAGAACAGTTGTGTTCCTGTATCAAAAAAAAAAAAAATCCCCACAAAAAAAAATCATTATTTAATACTAAAGCATCATTATATTTGTTAGCAAGAATCTAAAATCAATAATCTCTTATGATCTTTTTATATGCTCTTGGTGGATGTGGAGATTAGTAAAATGTTACCACTATAATCATATATCAGGAGCCTTAAAATATACATATTCTTTGCCTCATGATTTTATTGATAAAATTCTACCATAAGGAAATTAGTGAAGATATGGAAACCTGTATTTCTACCAAAATGTAAATGACTAGGCAAATAACATTACATGGGATGGCATTTTGTGTAGGCATTACAAAAATGCTAATATAACACATAATACACTATAAACAAAATAATCTAATTGCCTTCAGGTAGAGCTGAATTCAATACACCAAGTTTCTGTCTTTCAACCAATAAAATTCCCTTTTGGTAAACTAATTTGTGATGGGTTCCTTCTGTTTGCAGTTCAGAATCCCAAATCATCACTTACATTAGCCCTTGCATCAGCCCTTGGAAGCTAGCCATCATTTATAAGATTATTTCCACAGGAATGCAAATATCATGAATTTCTTATTAACTGAGAATTATTTATATAAAATGTTTCCAAGGTAGAAACTCAGAAACCAGAATCAATGATATTCCTGTGTTTGGGGTATTAGATAACCATAAGATAAAGGGGGCCAATACCATAGATAGTTTCTTATAATGCTTAATACCACTTTGGGATCCACTTTAGAATATTAAACAAAAGAAGTTATATATTTGCATATGTAGATATTATATGCCCAGACACTCAAATATGAATGCTGACACCAAAATTATTGACATGGATTTTTCACATCACTGTCATAATTTAACACAGTTCTCTAACACTTCTGTTTGAAACAGACTGCAGAGACCATCATAAATTCTTTTCAGTAACTACAACATGGGAAATTTCCCACTTCTTGAGACTGAAGAGAATTTCAAAAACAGTTGTAAGCTATCCCTAAAAAAATCAACTAAATGAAGAGAGAAAACAAAGTTTTTGATGGGTTTCAAAGGTTTTGGGGAGGAAAAAAAAAAAAAGAGTATATGGAAACCAGTACATGACAGATCAATAAATCTGTGTATTTTATAAAATGGTCCTGAAATTTCTTAAATGACTTCTAAAATGTATTGTAAGAAATGTCTTTATCAATGGACAAAAATTGAGCTTCTTGATAGAGATCACCTGGTAAAACAACAACTCATTTATTTGTATATTTATCAAAAAGATCAAACTCAGGGCACCAGGGTGACTCAGTTGGCTAAGCAACTGACTCTTGCTTTCAGCTCAGGTCATAGTCTCAGGGTCCTAGGATGGAGCCCTGTGTTGAGCCCCATGTCTGGCTCCACACTTGGCAGGCTGTCTGCTTCTCTCTCTCCCTCCCTCTCCCTCTGCCCCTACCCCCCACTTATGTGCACTCTCTTTCTAAAAAAATAAAATTTTTTTTAAAAAATCAATTTTTTCACAACTCTGAAAACTACCCAAAAGTGCAACAATTTGAGAAGCTTTCATTCAAAACAAAATAAGTGAAACTCAGTAAAAAAAGTGAGCTTTGTGACATTTTAACTTGTCCTATTCCTATCATTCTCTCCCAGCTCCATGTTAGTCTTGAAAAGATACAGCTCACAACAACAGTAACTGTAAAAACTAGCAGACACTGGCAGAAACAAAACAGGCTTGGACTCACCAAAAAACACAAGACTTGTCACTATTAGACATGTCAGGCAGCTCCCTGGAAAAGTTCCATTCTCTGGGTCTGTCTTTATTTGACCTGACTCAGATTCAATGTGCAAAAAGCACTATCACCAGAGCATTTGTTGAAAACAATCAGCGGCAATTACATAACACTGCAGCTGTCTTAGGCAGCTATCCAAGTTATGGATAATGAGAGGTTGACTAAAGAACTTACAAGGAAAAACTGGCAATGAAGTGTCTACAGGGGACGCTGAAAAGCTCCAACACATTCCTGGGGATCTAGAAGGCCATACACATGCAAAGGGACTAATGTATGCCCAGGAAAGATGAGAAGGCCCTAGCCGCTCAACTCTGGATGACACTGAGAGACTCTGTACAAGAAAAAGCAAAGGCTAAAGCAAAGCTGTAAACTCATCAGAGCACTGAATTCATGCCAACACACATAAAGAGCCCCTCAGCAAAAGTTGGAACACCTACTGGTTCCAGGTGTTTAAGGAAATATCTACCCAATCATTAGCTGACCACTAACCTAACTGAGCAAAGACTTGGGTGGCACCCCATAAAAAATTCAGACTTTACAAAATCAGTACAGGAAAGTCACTAAACAAATAGCAAAAACAAAATTCTGGGGAGTGGAGGAATTTCATTTCCAGAATCACTACAATAAATTATTTAAAATGTCCAGTTTTCAGTGGAAAATTATGACCCATGAAAATAGTAAGTATGGCCCATATAGAGGGGGGGAAAAAAGCAGTCAAGAGAAACTGTCTCTGAGGAAACCCAGATGTTGGACATATCAGACAAAAACTATGAGTCAGCTACTACAAATATATTCAAAGAACTAATAAAAACCATGTCTAAAGAACTAATGTATGAAAATGATGCCTCACCAAGTAGAGAATAAAGAGTAGGAAATTATTTTTAAAAAAAGAGAGAGAGAGAGAGATTCAAAACACAAATAGGTTGAAAGTAAAAGGATGGTAAAATATACAATATATAAAAAGCAACCAAAGAAAGAGCCAGGATGACTAAATATCAGATAAATGAGGCTTTATGACAAATATAATTACTAAAGACAAGGAAGAGCATTCTTATAATAACGAAAAGGTCAATCTACCAATAAAATATAACAATTACAAACACATATACACTTAAAAACAAAGCCCTAAAATATATGAAACAAAAACTGACTGAACTGAAGAGAGAAATAAACAATTAAACAATGATAGTTGGAGAATTAAATACCCTAGTTTCAATAATGGACAGAACAAGCAGGCAGAAGGTCAACAAGAAAATAAGGCTTGAGCACTAACGAACTAGACCTGGAAGGCATTTGTAGAACACGCCCCTCAACAGCAGCAGAATACACACTTATCAAATACATATGAAACATTCTCCAGGATAGATCATATGTTAGAGCATAAAACAAGTCCCAATACATTTTTTAAAAACTGAAATCACACAAAGAATGTTCTCCAACAACAATGGAATGAAATTAGAAATCAAAAAAGGAAATTTAAGGAATTTGCAAATATGCAGAAGTTAAAGACCATAAAAAAAAACCAATGAATCAAAGATAGAATCACAAAGGAAATGAGAAAATACTTCCAAGATGAATGAAAATGAAAAAACATCATACCAAAACTTACAGGATGCAGTTAAAGCAGTTATTGGAGGAAAATTTATATTTGCAGATAACCACAATGAAAAGGGAAGAAAGATCTCAAATCAAAAATTAACTTCCCATATTAAAAACTAGAAAAAGTAGATATTTTATACTCAAAGCAGAAGGAAATAATAAAACTTAGAGTACAAATAAACTAAGTAGGGAATAGAAAAAGTAATAAAATCAATACAACTAAAAAATTTTTCTACCAACATTACAGAAATAAAAAGGATTGCAAGGTAAACAATTTTTGCCAACAAATTAAATTAACCTGGATGAAATCAGTAAGTCCCTACAAAAATACAAAATACCAAACTAACTCAAGAAGAAATTAAAAATTTAGACCAATAGACATTGAGTAACAAAAAACTTCCAGCAAAGAAAAGCCCAAGAACAGATGGCTTCACTAGGGAATTGTATCAATTGTTTAAAGATGAATTAACTCCAATCCTTCATAACTCTTCCAAAAAATAGAAGGAACACTTTCTAATCCATTATATGAAAAGCAAACATATCACAAGAAAAGAAATTACAGATCGATATCCCTTATGAATACAGATGTGGACATCCTCAACAAAATACTAGCAAACCAAATCCAGAAACGTTAATTAAAACAAAACAAAACAACTATACTTTGTGACCAAGTGGGATTTATTCCAGGAATGCAAGGTTGGTTCAACATTCTAAAATCCATCATGTAATGAAACATATTAATAAAGAAACCACATGATCATTTCAATAAATACAGGGAAAAAAAATATGCCATTTCATGATAACAACACTCAACAAACTAGGACAGAAAAACTTTCTCAATGTGATAAAGGGCATCTACCAAAACCCACAGTTAACATCATACTTAACTGATGAAAAACTGAAAGCTTTCGCCCTGCAATCAGAAGCAACACAAGAATGTTTGCTTTTACCACTTCTATTCAATATTGTGTGGGAGATTTTAGCTAGAGCAATTTAGTTAAGAAAAATAAATAAAATACCATTCAAATTGAAAAAGATGAAGTAAAATTATCTCTATTTGTAGATAACATGATCTTGTATATAGAAAAGCCTAAAAAATCCACACAAAAAAACTATCAGAGCTAATAAACATGTTTAAGCATGTTATGGGATACACATTCATTACTGCAAAAACAACTGTATTTCTCTACACTAGCAATGAACAATCTGAGAAAGAAGCTAAGAAAACAGTTCTATTGACAAGAGCATCAAAAATAGTTAAGACAGTAATAAATTTAACAAAAGAGCTGAAAGATTTGCATACTGAAAACTATAAAACACCACTGAAAGAAATTAAAAACCTAATATATGGAAAGGCTTCCCTCATTCATGGAATGAAATAATAAATTAAGGTGGTTAATACTCCTCAAATACTCCCTAAATCCCCATCTAAAAAAAATAAACAAACATAAGCCCCCACTATCACCATCAGATCCCTTTTTTTGCAGAACTGGACAAGCTGACCTTAAAATGTATACAGAAATGCAAGGGACCCAAAACTAAACAAAACAACTAACAAAACAAACAAACAGCTAAAACAAATCTTCAATATAACAAACTTGGAGAACTCATATTTCCCGATTTCAAAACTACCTACAAAGCTTCAAGACAGTGTGATACTGGCATAAAGCTAGACATATAGATCAATGGAACAGAATTGAGGGCCTAGAAATAAGCCCATACATTTATGTGGGCTAATTCAATTGGGAAAGAGGAAAATCAATGAAGAAAGAATAGTCTTTCCAACAAATGGTGCTAGGAAAACTTGATATTCCCAGAAATGAATGAGGTTGGACCTCTACCTCACATCATTGGAAAAAATTAAATCAAAATGGATGAAAGTTCTAAACATAAGAACTAAAATTATAAAACTCTTAGAAGAAAACATAGGTATAAATCTTTGTGACCTTGTATTCGGCAACATTTTTAAGACATGACACCAAAAGCACAAGCAATCAAATAAGAAACTGGAATTCATTAAAATGTAAAACTTTTGTGCTTCAAAGAACACTGTTAAGAAAGCTTAAAGATAATCCAAAGAATGGGAGAAGATATTTACAAATACTATATCTGATAAAGATCTAGTATCCAGAAACTATGAAGAACTCTTACCATTAAACAATATGAAAGACAGCCCATTTTTTTAAAGGCAAGAGATTTTAATAGAAATTTCTCCAAAGAAGATATACAAATGACCAATAAGCACATGAAAAGATGCTTAACATCATCAGTCATTAAAGAAATGTAAATCAAAACCGTAACAGGGTACCTCTTCACACCCACTAGGATGGCTGTAATCGAAAACACAGACAACATACTAGCAGGATGTGGAGAAGTTGGAAACATTCATAAATTACTGGTGAGAATATAAAATGGCACAGCCACTATAGAAAACTTTGGCGGTTCTTCAAAAAGTTAAACATGGAGTTACCACTGGTAATAGAATTACCAGTAATTCTATTCCCAAAAATACATCCAGAAGAACTGAAAATGTATATTCACACAAAAACTTGTACACAAGTGTTCTTAATAGCATTATTCACAATAGCCAAAAATCAGAAACAAACCATATGTCCATCTACTGATGAATGATTGAACAAAATGTGTATTACCCATATAATGTAATACTATTCAGCCATAAAAAATGATATATGAATGCATGCTAAAATACAGATGAAACCTGAAGACATGCTAAGTGAAAGAAGCCAGATACAAAGGCTATACATCATTTCATGTATATGAAATGCCCAGAATAGGCAAATCCATAAAGAAAAGAAAGAGATTATTGACTGCAAAGGTTTGGAGCAAGTAAGGAGGAATGGGAAATGACTACTAATGAGTAGTGGTCTTCTTTCTGGGTTAATGAGAATGTTCTAGAATTAGATAGTGGTGGTGGGTTCAAATACACTAAACATACTAACAATTACTAAATTGCACACTTTAAATTGAATTGAAATAACAAGTGTTGGCAAGGATGTGGAGAAGAGGGAATCCTCAAGTACTGCTGGTGGTAAGTTAAATTGGTGCAACTATTATGGAAAGCAGTATAGAGCTTCCTCAAAAAATTACAAATAGAAATACCATACGACCCAGTAATTCCACTACTGGGTATTTACCCAAAGGAAATGAAAACACTAGTTCGAAAAGATATATGCACCACTATGTTTAATGCAGCATTACTTACAACACCCAAGATATGGAACCAACCCAAGCATCCACAATAGATGAATGGATAAAGAAGATGTCTCACTCACACACACACACACACACACACACACACACACACACACACACACCACAATGAAATATTACTCAGCCATAAAAAAGAGTAAGATCTTGCTATTTGTGACAACATGGATGGACCCAGACAGTATTATCCTAAGTGAAGTAAGTCAGAGGAAGACACATACCATATAATTTCACTTATATGTGAAATCTAAAAAACAAAACAAACAGGGGCGCCTGGGTGGCTCAGTCGTTAAGCGTCTGCCTTCAGCTCAGGTCATGATCCCAGGGTCCTGGGATCGAGCCCCACATCGGGCTCCCCGCTCTGCAGGAAGCCGGCTTCTCCCTCTCCCACCGCTTGTGTTCCCTCTCTCGCTGTGTCTCTCTCTGTCAAATAAATAAAATCTTTAAAAATAAATAAATAAATAAAAAACAAAAACAGACCCTTAAATACAGAGAACAAACTGGTAGTTACAAGAGGGGAAGTGGGTGGGAGATGAACAAAACAGAGAAAGGGGATTAAGAGGTACAAACCTCCAGTTATAAAATAAGTAAGTCACAGCGATGAAAAGTACAGCATAGGGGATAGGAAAAAAATAAATAAATTGAATTCCAGGATATGTAAATTATATCTCAATAAAGCTCTTATTTTTTAAAAAAATCAGGACATGGCCAAAGAATTACAACTAGCTCCATTTAGCTGAAGCACAGCTTGCAAAATATTAATTATGGAAAATGAGGCATGGTAAAGAGTCAGACATGGTTTCAATCATGAAAGATCATTGCTAAGATCATTATGCTAAGATGTTTGAACTTTGTCCTGCAAAAGATGAGGAAACCATAGAAGAATTTTAAGCAAAGGTTTATATTCATCAGATTTGCATAAAAAATAATTCTCTAGTAATTGCATTCCTAGACAAGAGCAACCAAGAGAAAAACTGCAACAACAGAAAAGCATCTAGGAATCAATCAAGGTACATGAGGACTTTATGAGGGAAATTATAAAACTTTCATAAAAGCTAAAGATACATATACATCCATAAATTTCTTTATGAAAATGAGGGTTCTATGTTATAAAGTTCTTAATTTTTCACAGATTATTTGATAAATCCAATGTAATTCATATAAAAATCCTAACAGTTTTTCGTGGAACTGGATACACTGATTCTAAGATTCACATGGTAGTGCAAAAAAATTAAGAATAGCTAACAATTTTTAAAGGAATAAGGAGTGGGGTTAGTCTCTTTACCAATTATCAATATTATAAACTCTGATATGTCATCATGGCATAGAGATAAAGGACCACAGAATAACAAAGAAAACTCAGAAACAGAGCTATTTATATATGAAAACTATTTTAAAAATTGATAAATGACATCAGAGACACTGTATATCATTGGGAAAAGGATAAATTAGTCAATCATGTTTTGCTAAGCAAATGGGGTGGATAAGGAAATTTGATCTTTACCCCATAACATGTCAAACATAAATTTGATGGCTTAAAGATACAAGTATGAAAAATTAAACATAAAAGTTTTAAAAGAAAATATAGGAAAATGTATGTATGTATGACTGAGGTAGAAAAGAATTTCTTAAATTAGATATTAAAAAAACTCAACACAAAAAGGTAAAAACTAATAATTTGACCACGTTAAAATTTAAATTATGATTTGTTTCTAGCAACATGGTAGACTATAGATTCAGGAAAAAAAACCTTTCCTGATAAAACGCTGGATAAAGCAATCATGGAGATAGAGCAGGAAAATTCCCTGGAGACAGAAACAGGAAGAAAACACAAATCCGTAAGCTGCACTAGAGCCAACGGCCAACACTGGAGAAAGGTAGAATGTCACAATAGGACCACCATACCAAGCCTGGACCCACAAGCACTTCATTCTCAGTGTGAAATAGAAACCAATCCACACCCTGCCTTAGACATTACAGATATATGCCTTGGCCTTAGTGCTGGATGAAGTGGGAGAGTTTCCTAAAACTTTCTCAGCATGATCCTAATTCTCAAAGATTGGGAATTCAACTACCTGTATGACAAAACACATACACACACACACACACACACACACACACACTCTCTCTCTGTCTCTCTCTCTCTAAGCCAACAATTTAAAGTAGCCCCACGTGGGTATACCCAAAAGTCTTACAGAGGTAAACTCAAATTTTCTCAAGAGGCAGCACTCTGACCTCAAAAAACTCCAACCAGTCAGATTCTATGATATGTAAGCACACAATAAACAAGGATTTTTTTTTTTAAGGGAAGGAAATCACTGACCATTCAAGAAACCAGTCACCATACACAAGTCAGAAGGAACAACCAACTACACAATGAGACTTGAAAAGACTAAAGAATACTGGAATTACCAAACACCAAATACAAAATAACAATGTTTCACATATTTAAAGAAACAAAATAAAACTGAAAGTACAGAAAAGAATTAAAAGGTTATCAAAATTGACAAGTTCAAAAGAGAAAATTGGCCAGGCAATTTTACAATAGAAATTGAATTTCTCATATGAAAAGCATAGTAATTGAAAAGGGTAAACAGCAGATGAACTGCACCCGAAGGAAGAGTGAACTGGAAGATATATCTGAATGCAGTCAAGTGCTGATATATACCAAAATGCAGCACCAAGAGTCAAAGATGGAAAACAGGAATGAGAGGTTATAAGACTTGGAGGACACAGTGAGAAGATTTAATACACATCTATCCATTAAAAGAATTGGGAAGAGGCATTATTAGGATAGATATGGTTGAGAATTCTCCAGAACTGATGAAAGACACCAATCACCAGGTTCAGAAAAAACAAGAACTATAAAATAACAGTAAGCCACACTTATACCACCACAGTGAAAGAGTACAGCACCAAAGAGAAGATATCAAAGCTACCAGTGAGAAAAGGCAAATTACCCACAAAGGCAACTAGAGTAACTAGCAACTTCTCAACAGTTAAAGAAAGAAGGCAGTGAAATAATACATTCAAAATACTGAAAGAAAAAAAACCATCTGCCTTCCAGAATGAAGTTGAAATAAAAACTGTTCAGGTTAACAAAATGACCTTTACTAAAAGGAACTTTAAAGGGGTGTGAGAGTGAAAACAAGTGGGCATAGATGAAAGGTCTGACATTTAAGAAACAATGATGAACTAAGCTATTAAACGCTGATTCGTAAAACAATAAGCATGGCTTATTTGTGGATTGAAGTGAAAATGGATGCAAACTCCTGGGCAATAATATCATAAGTGATGAGGAGATTAACAGTGGTGACAGAAATTAGAGCTTTCTAGGGTCCTCATAGTATTTATAATGCATACAGCAATTAACTTTAGTCTTGTGTTGAACCACTGAAAGAACAGGGAAAAAAGTATATAACTTCCAATTAACATAGGGGGAAAATGAAATGAAGGAAACAGAACCTTAATCAGTCCAAAACAAACCAAACAAAGAATTAAAAAAAAAAAAAAAAGACAATAATTAGCAAGCATTGTTTAGGAAGAGAGTGAAGAGATAAGGACAAAAGCGGGAACCAGGGGCGCCTAAGTGGCTCAGTTGGTTAAGTGCCCAACTCTTGATTTCGGCTCAGGTCATGATCTCAAGTCAGGGTCATGGGATCGAGCCTCGTACCTGGCTCCATGCTCAGCGTGGAGTCTGCTTGGGATTCTCTCTCTCCCTCTGTCCCTCCCCTGCTCACACTCTCCCTCTCTCTCTTTCAAAATAAATAAATAAAATCAAAAAAAAAAAAAAGTGGTAAACAAATCAGAAGGTATTTCACCATGAAGGAAAAAGGTCTCAAAAGGATACAAGTAGACAACAGGGGAATGGAAGTAGGTAAGGGTGAACAATTTTTGCCTTACCTATCCTGTTGGATTATTTTATTATTAAAAGTTATTTGTCTATTACTTGTGACATTAATACACACACACACACACACACACGAAAAGTTATTTGTCTATTACTTGTGACATTAATACACACACACACACACACACACACACACACACACACACCAATAGCCCAGGCCATAGATAATAAAGGTATTCACAGAAAGAAGACAAATGAATCTCTAGTTTGTTTTTTTTTTTAATTTATTCATGAGAGAGAGAGAGAGAGAGAGAGAGAGGCAGAGGCAGAGGGAGAAGCAGGCTCCCCGTGGAGCAGGGAGCCCGATGCAGGACTCGATCCCAGGACCCTGGGATCATGACCTGAGCCAAAGGCAGACGCTTAACCGACTGAGCCACCCAGGCGTCCCAAATGAAACTCTAGTTTCTTACTTATGTGACTATGTGTGGACTCCCCTTTCAACCAAAATAGATTAAGTTGTTGATTTGGTGAGAAGTCCAGGTTTTTAAAAGTTTGAAAATATATTTTAATCATTTGATAGGTCTACAACAGATGCAAGGAAGCCTAGACTACAAAGATAGAGATTTGGGGAATCTGTGAATAGATCCATCACACAGAAAGACTGAGGAAATAAAAGACAGGTAGAATATCAATACTAGGCAAAGGAAAATGAGCTAATTAAGCATTATGGAATGTTTTAACTCCACTTTAAAATATTTCGGACAACTACTATCAGGAAAAAAAAAAACACTAAAAGAAAATTCTTTTTAAAAAACTGTTTTGAAATATACTGAAAGGGTCACTAAGTTTTTAAAATATATTCATCCTCTCAAAACATGTTTACAATATTAGTATGTGTTACATTTAGATAATTCTTGTATATAAGCAAGGTGATTCAATCTACAGTCCATTAACAAATAAGTTGTCTGCCATTTTTTATTTTAGATATTTACTTTATAATACAAATTATATTTTTATTAAATAAAAACAGTTCTATTTCGAAGTTTTGAAGACAGCTGTAGTTCAAGCCATACTAATTTAAAATATTAACATCAAATGATCAGAAAAGGCAAACCCCATTTTTTAGAACACTTAGAAATTAAGCTACCTTGACACTAAACAACTTGCACACATAACTACATTCTAGTATTTAGTTCATTAAAGCAGAATTAAAATCATACAAAACAGCCTGTGGTTAGCAAACAAAAACCACTAAAAACTGTATAAATGAATGTGCATAAGGAAGTTACGTAGCATGGTAATTCTACATCCAATCCAAGTAAGATAAACGGGTTTTTTTGTCACTGAAGATATAGAGTGCACTGTACAGGACATGTAACTCCTCTTGGCACTATCCTTTATCACTATACTGGCCCCAACATGTTGATGCTTATGCATGCACTTTGTATAACAATCTCAAGTGTGCCAAGTAAACACAGAGCCTTCTGTAATCACTTCAGAAGGGGGAGGAGAGGACTACTGAGAAAAATCGCAACACAGAGCCAAAGTATCAGCAAAGAGCCAGTATCTAGTACTTCAAGGCCTGATACCAAAACCTTGGCTCAGAAAACAAATACATATTTAAACATTCTGTGTATGACTAAGAAAAGCACACCATACAATGTTTCAAATCAGTTTTTTTTTTTTTTTAAGATTTTATTTATTTATTTGACAGAGAGAGACAGAGAGACAGCGAGAGCAGGAACACAAGCAGGGGG
The DNA here is from genome assembly GCF_004348235.1 of Phoca vitulina. Lineage (NCBI taxonomy): Eukaryota > Metazoa > Chordata > Mammalia > Carnivora > Phocidae > Phoca > Phoca vitulina. Next base: position 57,993,964 of record NW_022589706.1, on the reverse strand, counting down.
AGTGGGAGAGGGTGAAGCAGACTTCCTGCTGAGCAGGGAGCCAGATATGGGGCTTGATCCCAAGACCCTAGGATCATGACCTGAGCCGAAGGCAGACGCTTAACGACTGAGCCACCCAGGCGCCCCTCAAATCAGTTTATCTTGATGTCACCAAACACAAACAAGAAAGAATAGCTTGTGCAATTCCTCCTTTTCAAAGACAGCTCAAGTCTATTTCCTGATTAATAAAGTTTGTCAGGCAGAGTAGAGCTTATCTCTCTCACCAACTTCCACGATTCCCTGGGCTTAATACTCCATTGACTAAATCTGTACTTATACTAATGGAAAACCATCCAGTATTACTACCCAATCAGTGCTTTCCAACTACTTGGCTAGCCCCATGGGAAAATGATGGGAGTCCGCTTTCAGCCTGAGATAACCAGCAGGGAACCCCCAAACACAATGGGGCCACTTTGAGGGCTGAGGAGGAATCATCTTGTAATACCTATAACCCATCTGTGGCATACAATATGACCACAGCACCTCAGTAAGGAAGAATTTGGTCAAACTCTTCTGATACTCAGAGATAACACTAGATACAGCCCTACAAACATCTTACGTACTTTTGATAGAAAAGCCAATCATACCGAGTAAAAGAAAAAAATGTACATAGAACTCTTAAACACTCGTACAAATACTTGAATCAGCACAAGAATCTCCACCAAAAAAAGAAGTACAGTATACAACTTTCATTAGATTCTCAACAAAATATGCAATTCAAAAAAAACTTAAGTTTTACTACTTTTTTCTTTTTTTTTAAGATTTTATTTATTTATTTGACAGAGAGAGACAGCAAGAGGGAACACAAGCAGGAGTGGAAGAGGGAGAAGCAGGCTTCCCGCTGAGCAGAGAGCCTGATGTGGGGCTTGATCCCAGGACCCTGGGATCACAACCTGAGCCGAAAGCAGACACTTAACGACTAAGCCACCCAGGTGCCCCTAAGTTTTACTACTTTTATTGAAATATGCAACAGAATGTTTTCTGAATTCTGGTCCTTAAAATGTCTATGTAACTGGCTTACACATTAAATTTGGCAATGCAAGAGAAACTTCTCTAGACAATTAGAAGTCTCTATCAAAATATGTCAATATAAAATAATTCAATAATGTTCACCATGGATATTTTTCCTTTTAGAATAGTCTATAAAGACATTTATAATTTCAGACAGAACAAGTACCATTTAAAACAACAAAACAAGCTTTGTCTTAAAAGCACTGATACCCAGACTGTACTTATCTCATTCAGCTTGTGGATCTTTAAGACATGTAGGTTTACATCAGAATATATTTTATTTCAAAGAACATGATAGCTGTCATGTGCACTTTTTGGTTAATAAGAATTACAGTGAAATTCTTCAGTAAGAGAATTCCAGGCACCCACTGGAACTTCCTCAAAAATACTGCCTACCTGGAATACAAACTGGTGCAGCCACTCTGGAAAACAGCATGGAGGTTCCTCAAAAAGTTGAAAATAGAGCTACCCTACGATCCAGCAATTGCACTACTGGGTATTTACCCCAAAGATACAAATGAAGTGATGCAAAGGGGCACCTGCACCCCAATGTTTATAGCAGCAACATCCACAATAGCCAAAATACCAAAAGAGCCTAGATGTCCATCAACAGATGAATGGATAAAAAAGATAGGGTGTATGTATGTGTATATATATATATATATATGTGTGTGTATATATATATATATATGTATATATATATGCCGCATCTTCTTTATCTATATAAATACACACACACACACAGGCACATGTGTGCGTGTATGTATGTGTGTGTATATACATACATATACACATATATATAACAGAATATTACTCAGCCATCAAAAAGAAGGAAATCTTGCCATTTACATTGTCGTGGATGGAACTAGAGGCTATTATGCTAAGCGAAATAAGTCAGTCAGAGAAAGACAAATACCATATGATTTCACTCATATATGGAATTTAGGAAACAAAACAGATAAACATAGGGGAAGGGAGGGAAAAATGAAACGAGATGAAACCAGAGAGAGAGGCAAACCATAAGAGACTCTTAATCTCAGGAAATGAACAGCGTTGCTAGAGGGGAGGTAGGTGGGGGGATGGGGATAATTGGCTGAAGGGCATTAAGGAGGGCACCTGATGTAATGAGCACTGGGTGTTATATGCAACTAATGAATCACTGAATTCTACCTCTGAAACTAACATAAACAAACAAATAAAAATATTGCCCACCTGAAGTGATCTATTCAGAGACTACTGTAAGAAACAGTCATACCTTTGAAAGAACATAATCATAGCTTTTCTAAGATCAGTTATTTCTTCCCTTGGTAAGGTTCTCTATAGGCTAACAATACTTGTAAAATTATTGCCATAACCTAAAAAATATTTAATGGACTGTCCCCTTTGACTTTAAAGGACCCATGTAATAAAGATAAGAAAGCATCTGAAACAGTACAATCTAGTTTCTCACAGGCACCCAGTAAGTACGATGTCCCTATTTCCTTTGTTTCTTTCAATCAAAATCTTAAAGGATTTATAATTCTCACACATTTATGACTTTAATTTGTTTTTCTCTACTGACCTACCTGAATTTGGGGAAACCAGTTCTTTAAACCAGTTCTTTAAAACCAGTTCTTAAACCAGTTCTTTAAAAACATACCAGGGGCGCCTGGGTGGCTCAGATGGTTAAGCATCTGCCTTCAGCTCAGGTCATGATCCCAGGGTTCTGGGATCGGGCCCCACATTAGGGGTCCTGGCTCAGCAGGGAGCCTGCTTCTCCCTCTCCCTCTCCCTCTGCCTCTCTCCCTGCTCATGCTCTCTCTCTCTCTCTCTCTGTGTCTCAAGTGAATAAATAAAAACAAAATCTAAATAAATAAATAAAAAATAAAAACATACCAGATTGCAAAATCTTCCTAGTCCATGTCTTTTTATAGCTTTGATTCCTCAGGCTTAAGGACTAAGAATATATTCCTAATTAAAGGCAAATTATCTTCTCCATATGATCTCACTAATATGAGGAATTCTTAATCTCAGGAAATAAACTGAGGGTTGCTGGAGTGGTGGGGGGTGGGAGGGATGGGGTGGCTAGGTGATAGACATGGGGGAGGGTATGTGCTATGGTCAGCACTGTGAATTGTGTAAGGCTGCTGAATCACAGACCTGTACCTCTGAAACAAATAATGCAATATATGTTAAGAAAAAAAGAAGAAGATAGCAGGAAGGGAAGAATGAAGGGGGGGAAACCGGAGGGGGAGACAAACCATGAGAGACTATGGACTCTGACAAACAAACTGAGGGTTCTAGAGGGGAGGAGGGTGGGGAGATGGGTTAGCCTGGTGATGGGTATTAAAGAAGGCACGTACTGAATGGAGCACTGGGTGTTATACGCAAACAATGAATCATGGACACTACATCAAAAACTAATGATGTAATGTATGGTGATTAACATAACATAATAAAATTAAAAAAAGAAAACATAAAAAAATAAAAAATAAAAACTTTTTGTACTAGTGAGAAGGTCAATCCATTTACAATATAATATAAAGCACACAGGACTAAGCTTATAAAGTTGCAGGACCCAAATGAAGAAAAACTTCACTGAGAAACATAAAAGTTTTAATAAAATGGAGAGACACGCTATGTTCCTGGAAAGAAATACTCAATACTGTCAATATGTCAATCCTCCCCCCCCTACAATCCCAAATTAATATGGAGTTTTCATGGAATGCCAATTAAATTCCAAACTGCAGAATTATATGGCATGCTTATTAAACCTGAAGTTTTCTGGACCTTTCTCTAAACGTAGGATTAACTCTCTGTGATTTAAGTCCAGGACTCTATTCAATAAGCACCCTACAAAGTTTAAGAACCTTTGCATTAGTCCTGTTATCTACTAATGTCTGACGTGAAGGCCATTAATAAAGCAGATACAGACAATCCCTGACTTAATTGTTCAACTCAACAATTTTTTAACTTTACAATGGTGCAAAAGCAATATGCATTCAGCAGAAACTATACATCAAATTTTAAATTTTGAACTTTTCCTAGGCTAGTGATATGTGATACAATACCCTCCCGGGACATTGGCAGTTGCAACAAGCCACAGCTCCCAGTCAGCCACTGCAATCATGACGGTAAACAAGTGACACACTTACAACCTTCCTGTACCTATACACCATTCTTCTTTTTTTCACTTTCAGTACAGTATTCAGTAAATTTCCTAATATTCAATACTCTATTATAAAACAGGCTTTGTGTTAGATGATTTTGCCCAACTGTAGGCTATTGTTAGTGTTCGGAACACATTTAAGGTAGGCATGGTAAGCTATGATGTTTGGAGGGTAGGTGTATTAGATACATTTTTTGACATGATATTTATAACTTACAATGGGTTTCGTGGGATGTAACCCCCATCATAAGTCAAGGAAGACCTGAATTCATGAACTGATCTGACCACTTTGGGGGGTAATTTTTTCTCCCCATCTTAGGAGACTGGCTAAAGGAGAATGTGACGTGTGGCAACAGCAGCACTGGCATTACTGAAAAGCTTACTAAACGAAGAACCTCAAGCCCCACCCACATGTACTAATAGGAATGTGTATTTTAATAAATATCCAGGTGATTTATATACGTATTAGTTTGATAACCAGTGTGTTAAAGAATAAGACTCTCCAGAATTACGTTTTAAAAAATTAATATATCTTAAAAAAAAAAAAAAAAACAGCCATTCAAGTAGAGGGACATCATATTCCTCTCGACGTTCCCTGCTCGATCATCAGTCCCAAGGGTCTCTCATCACAACTCCCATTCATAAGACTGGGATGAAGTCACTATCTTTTGTTTTTCCTTTATTTCCAGTCACGACATCTTTCCCCCTCCCTTATCCCATTTTCTTTCCTATAGTGGAAAAGTCAGATTTTAGAATTAATGTGTTTTTTTCCCATAACTGCACTACTTTTTTCTCCCTTTATTACATTTCAAAACTCCTCCATTCATAAATCCAAAGCCTGGGTCTTAGGGTCTCAATCATCTCTCACCCATTTCACAACTTCATTCTCACCAGAAATAGCAGAATTCAAAAGCACCAAATTTTAGCCAATTCTTATATATTGCTATTAAATTTGTCTTTTCTTCCCAAATTCAGCATTATGCTAACCTCTTCTTGGGACTCCTTGGCTTCATGATGTTAAATACAGAAACCTACATCTTCAACTTTTCCAAGTCACCTCAATAATGTCTGGTATTCTCCAACACCACAACTCATCATCTGCTTTCTCAGACTACCTCCAATGCTCTCTTCACCCAACTACCATACTCCTGCATCTCACCCAAACTGTAATTAGCGAACCATCGGATAGAGGCTCTTCCTATTTTTTTTCCAACATTTTTTTTTTTTAAGAGAGTACATGGTGGGAAGGGGCAGAAGGAAAAAGAGAGGGAGAATCTTAAGCAGGCTCCATCTCACCACCCTGAGACCATGACCCGAGCCAAAATCAAGAGTCAGGTGCTTAACCAACTGAACCACCCAGGCACCCCTCCAACAAATTTAATAAGTGGCTATGCTAGCTTCTAAACACATTTTAAGTAGGACACTGTATGTGTGAGTTTACAGTCCTGGGGGGGGGGGGGGGGGGGGAGAAAGACAAAAATAAGTTATTGTGGCACACTGTGATGAATAAGGGCAGTATCACTGAGGTGCAAAAGGTTGAAATGAAATAATTATATTTAGAATACTCTCAACCCAGCATTCTTTTTTTCACTTAAGTGGGCCCTGAAATTTCATTGTTTTAGGAAGACTTTCTAGATAAGAACTGACAACATTAGCCAGGAATCTATCACATAAACAGCATCACATATCTAACTCAAGCAAAACATGCAACCACTTAATTCACAAATCCAATTCAGTGGCTTATTTGTATCATCCTACTTATGATTAGGGATAAATAGTAAGCAAGCATCCTATAACTTCATCTTTGGAATGTATTACCACTTTATTTTAATACATGCTTTTGTATTGGTTATATTGAACAACCAAATAATACATATTTTATTTTCAACCTCTATGAATGCTCAACTTAAAAAATTTCCTCATTCGATCAGGTTCCCAACATGAAATGTAGGAAATCCCCCGATTTAGTAGTGGATTGTTCCAACAGCTCGTATCTACACTTTGGCATTCAGAGTATTTCCCCACACAAACAATCCTACATCTGATAATTAGGTGCTCAGGTCAACCTACAATCTAGTATTTACAGTACTAATATCTTAATGTCTCTCTATAAAAACATCTCTGTGTGAACATTTAGAGTTCCAACTTGAGAAGCCAAGAATGCATCTCACTACACCCCTAGTACTGCAGGCTTTGCCCAGCCCACAAACAGTGAGAAAGAGATTCCCCCAGATCCAAGCCACTAGTAGGACCCAAGTAACTACAAGCAGCAACTCAGACAAGTTGTCTCCAATTTCTAAAGCAGTTCCTACCTTTACTTTGGTCAAGTGTCCCTTTGAAAATACAATGAAAGCCATAATCCCTTGCCTAAGAAAACACACGTGGATGTCAATGAACCCCAGGTGAACTACCCAAACTGCAAAGTGTAGAGTCCACACAAACTGTACTCTACAAACCAATACTGCCCAATACATGTCCAATATAATGTAAGCCACATATGCAATTTTAAATTTTCTAAGGACAAACACAGTGAATTTTAATAATACATTTTTAATGCAATATAACCAAAATGCTATCATTTCAATATGTAAGCAATATTAAATATTAATATTACATTCTTTTTGGGTGCCTGGGTGGCTCAGTCGTTAAGCGTCTGCCTTCGGCTCAGGTCATGATCCCAGGGTCCTGGGATCGAGTCCCACATCGGGCTCCCTCCTCGAGGGGAAGCCTGCTTCTCCCTCTCTCACTCCCGCTGCTTGTGTTCCTGCTCTCGCTATCTCTGTCTCTGTCAAATAAATAAATAAAATCTTTAAAAAAAAAAAAAAATATTACATTCTTTTTTTCACATTAAGGCTTTGAAATCCCATGTTTATTTTACATATATGATTCATTTCAATTCAGCCTTGCCACATTTCAAGTAGTAGCCACACGCAGCTAGTGGATTCTGTATTAGACAGTTTTGCTAGACTATATACCATCCAGCAATTCTCGAGCCCTTTGGGGGGTGTCACAGTCTGAAAAATTACTGAAGACCTGAGAGAGCTTTTGTTCATGTAGGTTATATCAATCCATATTTACCATATTAGAAATTAAAACTGATATGGGGCACCTGGGTGGTGCAGTTGGTTAAGCATCCAACTCCTGATTTCGGCACAGGTCATGGTCTCAGGGTCGTGAGTTCAAGCCCCATATTGGGCTCTGCACTCAGTGTGGGGTCTGCCTGTCCCTCTCCCTCCCCTGCTGCCCCGCCCAAGCTTACACTCAAGTACACTTACACTCTCTCTCTCTAAAATAAATATTTAAAAAAGAAATTAAGACTGAGAATTTTTTAAATCTTTATTAATTCAAAATAATAAACATTAGTTGTCAACATAAATAACATTTTTATGAAAATAGCTGTTATTTTTCAAAAGAAAAATTTAGAGAGAAAAATGGCAATGCTTAACATTTTTGCAAAGCTCTTTAATATCTGCCTTAGTAGAAGACTGCTGGATTCTCATAACTGTTTCTGCAATAAATCTCCTACGATAGACTGTTTGGGCCTAATGAAGCATATGAACAAAATCTAGCCTCACATATACAGAAGGAAAGATGAAGACTATCTTAATAGTCTTTTTAAATAATTACAGATATTCTTCTTTGCTATTACAGCAAAACATGACAATTAGTAGTTTCTTAGTTGCAAGTATCGCTGAATTTCTTGCACTGTTAAACTAAAATCCAATGGTCAATCTTGTACTATATATTTGTAACATCATACATTTGGAAAATATCAGTTCACTAAGTTAAAGAGATCTTCCATTACACAATTTTTTTAAAAAGAAAATAACATTTGTTAACATTATCATCTATCTCCTCAGAAAAGCCTACGTAATGGGAAGCTGTCAAGTTCACAACGGCAAATACAATTTTCCAAAATTCTAATTTTCTTTTGAAAGCTCAAATTCCAACATTAATAATATCTGTCAGGTGTTTTCCTTGAAGTGACAGCCTCACTTAATAGAGAAAATGTCTGCCAAATACCCAAATCTAAATGAATCATAGTCAGTCATTCTTTCAAATAAAAATGGTGTTCCATGTAAAAAGCAGCTGGTCTAGGACACAACTCAATCACCCACATGCTTTTCCTCAATTATACCACCATACTTCATTATGCAGCAAGTGTTTTATGTACACTTCCCATTTCTTCACACATTAAAAAGATGTGTATTTACAAATGGCCAATAATAAGAACATGAAAAAATGTTCAATATCACTTATATTTAGGAAAATACAAATCAAAACTGCAATGATATACCACTTCACACCCATTAGAATGGGCTTTCATAAAATTTTTTTTAAAAACCTTAAAATATCAAGTTTTAGTGAGGATGGGAGAAACTGGAATCTTTGTGCATTGCTGGTGGGAATTTTTAAAAATGCAGCTACTATGGAAAATAGAATGCAGTTCCTCAAAAAATTAAACACAGAAGTATCACATAAGCCAGCAATTCCACTTCTGGATATATACCAAAAAGAACTGAAAGCAGGGACTTGAAAAGACACTCGTGCGCTCATGTTCATAGCAACATTATTCACAATAGTCGAAAGGTAGAAACAACCTAAATGTGCCCACTGATGGATGAATAAACAATATGTGATATATACATACAATGGAATATTATTCAGACTTAATGGGAAATTCTGATACATGCTACAACATGGATGAACCTTATTTCTAAGGGAAATAAGCCAGACACAAAAGGCCAAATATTGTGTGATTCCACTTATGAGACGTACTTAGAATACTCAAATTCATAGAGACAGAAGGTAAAATCGTGTTTACGACAGGACGGGGAAAAAGGGATATGGGGAGCTAGTGGCTACCAGGTACTGAGTTTCAATTAGAGAAAACAAGAAAGTTCTGGAGATCAATAGTGGTGATGGTCACATGACAATGTGATGTACTTACTGCCACTTAACTGTAAACTTAAAAATGATTAAAATGGTAAATTTTGTTATATATACTTTACCACAATCCAAAAAAAAAGATGTACTCAAGGGGCCAAGATTGATAGAATTTTTACAGCTTTATCAAGGATGTTCTTAAGGGAAACCGGCTTTAAAAAAAAAAAAAACAACAGGGGTGCCTGGGTGGCTCAAGTCGTTAAGCATCTGCCTCTGGCTCAGGTCATATCCCAGAGTCCTGGGATCGAGCCCCACATCAGGGTCCCTGCTCTGTGGGAAGCCTGCTTCTCCCTCTCCCACTCCCCCTGCTTGTGTTCCCTCTCTCGCTGTGTCTCTCTCTGTCAAATAAATAAATGAAATCTTTAAAAAAAAATAAAAAACAAAAAACTGAGTGGAAATGATGCAAAGAATACAGTGACTACTAATACAGTTTGGTGCAAAACTGTCTTGATTTGTGGTTTTGAACCATCAATACAAATGCCAATACAGTGTAAAAGGCAATTATGTCTTAGTAGTATCATGAAAATAATTTCGACCTGAAAGGTCTCCTCAAAGGGCCCTGGGGATCCTTTCTCCTGGGGCCCACAAACCATATTTTGAGAACCATTACTGAAGCCCATTCTTTTAGAAAAGCCAATTAATGGCAGAAAGAAAAAAAAAGAGAGAGACACAAAAGATCACTTAGTTCTATTTTTGTTTTTATTTTACCTTTTAAGATGAGAGAAACAGGCTTCCATGCTGAGCAGAAATGAGATATAGTAAGAATTAAAGAACAGAAAACAGAAGAAAAATCAGATAATTGATACAGAAAGAAACAGAGCAGATTACATAAATCAGGGGCACAGCCTCTGAAGTTGGAAATAAAGGAGAAACAGCTATCAGAGGTAGAATGGGGTCGGGAGTATACTTTGACATAAAAAACCTCTAAGTCCTGAGGACATACTGCGTAGCATGGCAACTATAATTAATACTGTATTCTATATTTGAAAGTTGCTAAAAGAGTAGATCTTAGAAGTTCTCATCACAAGAAAAAAAAAATTGTAACTACGTTAAAAATGAATGATGGATGGGGCACCTAGGTGGCTCAGTCGTTAAGCGTCTGCCTTCGGCTCAGGTCATGATCCTGGGGTCCTGGGATCGAGCCCCGCATCGGGCTCCCTGCTCGGCAGGAAGCCTGCTTCTCCCTCTCCCCCTCCCCCTCCTTGTGTTCCCTTTCTCACTGTGTCTCTCTCTGTCAAATAAATAAATAAAATCTTTAAAAAAAAAAAAAATGATGAATGGATGTTAACCAGATTTACTGTGATCATTTCACAATTTATACAAATATGCAATCGTTACATTGTACACCTGAAACTAATGTTTATGTCAATTATAACTCAATTTTTTTCATAAAAGCTCTCCTAGGGGCATCTGGGTGGCTCAGTTGGGTAAGCATCTGCCTTCAGCTCAGGTCATGATCTCAGGGTCCTGAGACCAGGCCCCACATCGGGCTCCGTGCTCAGTCTGCTTCTCCCTCTCCCTCCTGCCACTCCCCCTAGCTTGTGCTTGTTCTCTTTCTGTGTGTCAAATAAATAAATAAAATCTTTTTAAAAAATAAAAAAAGGGGCGCCTGGGTGGCTCAGTCGTTAAGCATCTGCCTTTGGCTCAGGTCATAATCCCAGGGTTCTGGGATCGAGCCCCACATCTGGCTCCTTGCTCAGCGGGAAGCCTGCTTCTCCCTCTCCCACTCCCCCTTCTTGTGTTCCTGCTTTCGCTGTGTCTCTGTCAAATAAATAAATAAAATCTTTCCAAAAAATAAATACATAAATACATAAAAAAGCTCTCCTACTAAGAAAAAATACAGACATTAGATATATGCTTCTTGATGATGATGGGAATAATTCCAGCGTTTCATGAAAAAGATTAAGAAATTTTCTTTTAATATTTTTAAATCATATACCAAATACTATTCTAACTTTTCACCTGTATGTGTATAAAAATATACCACATGTATCACAGAAACAATGTCATGTCATTTTTAGGAAAATTGTTTTATGATGCCATAGGCACTTATTTATAAACACTCAGAAGTTCAGTATTCCAGGTTAAGTCAAATGCATTTGTGCCATGATCTAATAAAATAAAAATGTGATGAAATCTTGTTCCTTTTTATTTTAAACACATGTAGCACGAATCTGTTAAATGAAATGCAAAAACGGATTCAACATTACAGCACTAAGCCTTAAAGTTCCATAACCTTGAACTAAGAACTGAAGGAAGGAGGGGATAAGAATTCAGCTATTCTCTTCTTTTCACCTTCCTTGTTTTTTATAGGAGGTCCTAAATATTGCTATGGTACATTCAACTGAAGAAGCTAGAGTAATGTGATTTTATGCTACTTACTTTACAGTTCGCAAATACATTATTTCATTTACGATCGAACCTTTCATTTACGATTGAACATTTCTACACTGAGACAATAGTCTAATTTGGGGGAAGCTGCAATTTTAAACTTTGTAAAATTAATCCTGACATCATAAACAACTGCAGCACATGGTTCAATGGCCTTAGGAAAAAGCCAAGGGGGAAAGCTTTAACTCAAAAGTGGTTGGAAATACCTCCTTCCACCTCAGACTCTGCAGGCACCCATGAATACTCCAGCTGCCTCCAGAATATTAGAAGACCCCTAGTCCCGTGAGCCTGCTCGAAGTCCCCACTCCAATCAAAAGCCAATGCCTCTACGTGCACAGGAGCCAATTAAGGAGGCCACAGGTAGTGGAAAGAGTGCTAGGTTAAAGTCACGAGACCTAAATTCCTTCCTCCCCAACCAACACTAACAGTGTGACTTTGGGATGCACTAGCATTTTAAAAAGAAAGACTGCCAGTCCAACAATACCAATTAGAATAATATTTAAGAACATTTTCTGAAGGAAGCTAAAAAGGCCTTACCCTCAATTTAGATTCTTGTACACCACCCACCACCCCCTTCCCTATATTTAGTTTTCCAAAAAGCAAAAATCAATGAACTGACCCCACAATATCCATAATGGCCCATCATAACTTTTTAAAATGCATGTAGCCTTTACTAAGAAAGACAGCTACTACTCTAAGGTGAGAACAAATGTGAACCTTCGATCAGTAAATGGGAGTTTCTCATACTAGAAATTTATGGCAATTAGTTACATCCAACTTTGAACACCATGGATTCATACAGCACCTTGCAAACTCACTTCCAATATTCCTTAGAGACAGAGTACAATCAGCAAAGTGACATACACAAACACATACTTTTTTAAAAATCCACGGATTTGCAACATTTCTTAAGTTGCCACTTCAGTGAGCTGAAAAACGTAAAATCCCTAACAGTTAGCTTCAGTATGTTTTAAAAATATATATCAATTTGGATTGAGATCCTTTGAATTTCTCCTTTGGATTATACAAACAATATTTTGCTAAAAGATAAAAAATTAACAGATTTAACAACCCAGTTAACTATTCACTAGGATTTGAACTAGACTAATTGGTAAGAAAGTAAAACAAAAAAACTCTTCAGATCTACATTATTGCTTACAACACCAGTTAACTATCTTATAAACTTCTGTTATTGATCACAGAAGAGACCATTAAAGGCCTATGCACAGAGAGCATATACACATCTTAATTCTGGAAAAATAACTCAAAGCACATGTCCTACTGATCATGAGTTAGTGCCATCATTTTTTTATATACAAAGAATAGACCATTAACATTCAGTAGGAGAGATTCTGTTATGCAGGCCAGAGAATGAAAAAGTGGGTCATGGCCAGTGATGCATAATCTCACTCCCTAGTAAGAGTCCTGACAACATTCATTAAGTAAAATATTTTACTGTATTATGTGTAAGTCATTTTAATACTAATATCTTAATGATTCCAGAATGAATAGTAAAATTTGGACTAACCACACACAGTCTCATTCAAAAGAGAATACTTAAATATGTAAAAAGCTCCAGCCATCCCTAACAATGACCCAGCCACAAAAAATTAAGGAAAATAAGTAAACACAGCAATTAGGCAGGGGGAGTGGTGTGTTGGAAACCTCTCTTTCAGAAAACCAAAGAAGGAATAGAAGAATGTTGAGGGTGATGATGATTAGTTATTAACAAAACTGCATAAAGACCTGGTTTGCTACCTCTGATCTGTTATGCCAGGCTTACAAATTCCCTAATCTAAAAGAAAAGTGAAGGTCTCTCTACTGAGAAAATCACCTCCAATATTAGACACACTAGTTAGAGGGTCCCCAAGGTAATAATCAAGTATTTTCTTCCCCAGAGCATTACGGATATAAGATCCCCTTCTTCCTAATCTCTCATTCTCTTAGATACCAGTTGTCCCATTAAGCCTTGGTAACTATCAACCACTCGAGACAAAGCCATAGCCAGTTGAGCATTTCCAATATTGTTACTTTAAGACTAGGTATTCAGAGCACATACTTTAGGCCTGTCTGCCCTCTCTGTCCCACAGTAGTGGCTTTCTTTAAAGATGACATGGGTCAAGGGAACTCAGGCTAGGGCATTGTTGAGTCACACCTAGTAAGAAGAGCAATGCAGTACAAAACAAAGATGTACTATTTGTGTAATCACTACAGAAATGAAACATGCCAGGAATCCAGAAATAAATCTGGTAGTATATTTTTCATTCATCTAGATAATGTTGTACCTACATTATCATCAAATATCTCTATCTACTTATTTCAGTTTCTGTAAAAGGACATAACATGAAAAATGGGGCCAACCTACTCAACCAAACAGTTGGATATGTCAAATATGGTTGTTATCCAATTGTTTTATAGTAAATGTTTACAGGCCTTCTGGCTGCTTTTCAATTCAAAAATTTAATCTCTTACAAATGTACTGAATACCTATCATGAGTACAGCACTGTAAAAGATAAGAGATAAGATGAATACAAGCCAAATCTTAAGGGAAATTTTAATCTTGCAGTAGAGGAAACTTTTTATTACACATATTCTTAGAATAGAACAAAGCTGGTAAAATAAGGGCAATATGAGCAACAGTTACTACACAGAGCCTCAGAGGAAGGCATAATTACACTCATTTGGTTGCAAATAGGGTTTCATAGAAAAATAAAGATTGCAAGAAAGTAACTGTATTTTAAATGTATCCCACAAGATACATTTAAACAGAGTGGGGAGGCAGGTGTCTGCATTCTAGGCAATGTAACAAAATAAGCTGAAAAACAGGAATGAAAAAGCGAGAGCAAAGTACAGGAAATGTGAAGTACATGTGCAGTAAAACACACGTAGGGTTAGAGTGAGAGAGGGATTAAGACCTGTGGGGAGTTGGGGTCACACTGCAGAGGGCCTTGAATCCCAGAGTAGTGAGTATGCACTTCACTTAGTTAGGCAAATGATCAGAAGTCCATTTCAGGAAGAAAAACTGGAAGGAATACAAGAGTGGATTTGGTGAATAAAGACCCTAAAAGGGGAAGAAGAGTCTACATGAGAATGTAATTCTGTAAGAAGTATTAAGGACCCAAACTAGAGCTGACAGCACTGGAAACAAAAAGTAGCTGACTCTTCACACATTATCATGGGTAAACTTTCTATCCACAAACTAAGAGAAAGTACTGTCATAACCCTTCCTTAAACATTCTTTCCAAATAAAAACTTGAAAAACACGAAAATTTCTTTACTTCCAGATACCCTCCAAAATATGAGTCACTTGGAGAACACAAACCATTAAAATGACAAAAAAATCCATTAAAGTGGCATATCCTTTGAAACTAAATAGTACTCTGAAATGCCACAGGATTTTATTTGAGCACCCATCCCCTTATCTTAAAGGGTACTAAATAAGGCAACTTCCTAGAAAAGACTTTTTCACAATGATTAAGAAATAATTTTATACACGAGATAAAAAAAATAAATTGTTAATCTATACTGAAGTTTGTCAAAGAACTCAAATGCATGATTATCAAACACAATCCTTTCATTATGGTCTCAATCCTAAAACTGTTCATCTTTAGCCCTCCTTTCCCATGCTCCTCTCTTATCAGAGAAGCAGTAAGAATCCATTACATAAACAGAATCAGAGCATGCTAAAATGGAAAAAGATGTTACACATTCATCTTTATCCACTTCATTTTTTTCTTGAGGAAAGTGAAATCAAAATGTCACAATGCAAGTTAGTAGCATAACAGAATATCAGCTGGCCCAGCTCCAAGTTTTGCCTTTTTTTTTTAATAGTTGCCACCAAGAAGGCACCATTTCGAAGATTTAATGAAATGTTAAAATAGGCAAATTAGTAGCAACAACTGTTTCATATTTTAAAATAATATTCACTGCAAAATGCCTCTCTAAAGGCTACATCCCAAACTATGCCCTTAAACTTTACTGGAATTCTACAAGACGAGGACAAACCAACAATTCCAAAAATAAAGTGTCTGTGTAAAAGCCCAACAACCACTCTCCTGCAGAGAGACGTGAAACGGTTAGCAGAAATGTGCTGACTGATCTCATTTGTAAAGATGATACACTCAGACAAGAGAATCTCCAAATTAACTAAGTGCCCAACTATTTAAAACAGTTCAGTCATTAACCACTCAACTTCCCAACTCAGGTCCCTAAAAATAGCAGGCTTGTGGGTAGACGAATGGTTCACCAGATGGATGCAGGATAAAATCAAGGAATAAACAGTCTCAACTCCTTATGATGAAACCTTTCTGTAGCTTTGAAATCACCACTCAGGACTCCTAATTTCAGAATTCCAAGTCAAGCCTTTAATCATTTTGATAGCCACCAAATAGGTTTCTAATAAATGTTTATGTTCTACTTCAAGTTTTGACCAAAAAAAATGTTGGGGGAGGGGGTTGAGAGAAGGAGTGAAAGAGAACCAAGATAATGTAGAAGATTAGTAAAGAACATTAAAGGTCCAGAATCAATGTAAGGACAAACAATAATTCCACCTTCTAGTATGCTCCGTAATATAAACAACATCAGGGACCTTTTCTATTTTTCCCTCCTACAGACCCCATAATGGAAAGATGCTAACAAGTATTAATTTATTTCTATTAATTTTAAAATAATCAAAGACAATCTTTCCAAACTGCTCAGCATGAGAAAGTCAGTATTAACCAAACAAAGCTGACTATAGCTAAAAGCAAAGAAATTTGATGTTAGTGCAATTTAGCACTTTTTTTGGAGATAAATGCATAATTTCCACTATACTTTTTTTCAAAATATTGAAAATTGGGAATTGCTTTAGTGCCCTTGAATAAAACTGCCACCTCTACAGAAAACATAACAGCAGACAATCAAAATTACAACCAAAGAACTATCCCTACAATGATAACATATCACAAAAGCGAAGCATATGTTAGTAAGAGTCTATGTAATGTTCTTTGCTACAAATTACTTCCATTTCATTGTCAAAGTATATGCTGCTTATCAAGGTAAAAATTCTATATAACTGATTGAAACTTAAAAATTATATATGGCTAAATGCCATATAATAATTATCTAATTAAAATGATTCAAATTTGTTACAAACATAAATGTGATAATTAACTCAGGATAAATGTAATACCTACTCTACAAGCAAATTACTATAATTCCTAAAGCAGATTTCACTGAAAGCTGATAACCAAATCTGAACCTAAAATTGGCCCATATTTATTGAAAGACTTGGCATGCACTATTAGGTACTGTCATACATTATCTTCTTAATATCACACATTACCTATTAATCTTCATAATAAATATTAACTCCATCTTATAAAAAAGGAAACAATGTTTCCTGAGAGTTTAATTCACCACAACAACAAAAACTGCTGGACAGAAACTAAAGATACGGAGATAAATAAGACCCTGCCCTCAAAAAGCTCACTGTCAAAATCAACTGTACAGTATAAAGCAATTTCATAATTGCATGTAACAATACTTTTCTTCTTTAAATTCAGCCACCTTTGCAAAATAAAGAAAAATACGTCAACAGAGAAAGATAACTATAAGAGGACATCTAGGTTATTCTTTCTTTGCTTTCAAGGAAGCTAACTGAAATGACACTTAGGCTTAAACAAACTGTCTTCAAAAGTTTGTATTCACCTGTATGAATTGTAGAATCACTATACCATACACCTGAAATTAATATAACACTATATGTTAACTATGTTAGAATTAAAATTAAAAAAAATCCCACGTTAAAAAAAAAAGAGGTACATCTTATGCTACCATGATGCTGATTCCTCCTGTTTCTAGTTTTTTGTTTTGTTTTGTTTTTAAGATTTTATTTATTTATTTGAGAGAGAGAGAGAGAGCCCACCCAGGGGGAGGGGCAGAGGGAGAGGGAGACTCAGGCTCCCCGCTAAGCAGAGAGCCTGATGAGGGGCTCGATCCCAGGACCTCAGGATTATGACCTGAGCCTAAGGCAGACAGACACTTAACCGATTGAGACACCCAAGTGCCCGTGTTTCTAGTTTTTGACTGATGAATAAACATGCATGTGTAGGTCTAAAAAATTTTTAAAAAGTCTGTCTTCACCGAAGTAGAAAATTCAGGGTCCCCTGACCTAAGTAGAAGACCTCTGATGGGACAAGAACTAAAGAGCCCTCCCTTGGTGCTTTTCAATTTGCAAACTGAAGAACTCCATCTGTGTTCATTAAAAAAAGAAAAAAAAAAAAGTCAAAAATCGTTTCCTTTGAAAAGAATTTGAATGTCCATGATATGACAAGGCAATTTGTGTGATTCAAAAAGCAATTAATAGAGAGTACGTCTAGCCTCAAGAATTTTACTATCTGCTAAGGGAAATGAGACAGGAACAATAACCACCTTAGTATTTCCACGTGCTTACATAATTGTATCTCAAGACAAAAGATTAAATGTGATAAGGGGGAAAAAGCAAATAAATAGCTACAAATGTCCACAGGAAGATGGGAGTGATCATAACTAGCAGTTAGGCGACGAGGATTACACAGGCAAAGGTGGTGATAAGTAAATACAGCATTCAGTCACAAAACAACGGGGAATGGTGCACACTGTGGCTGGAGCAGAGTATTATCAGGAAATAACCAGAACTAAGATTTAAAAAGTAGGTTAAGAACTAAGCATGGGGGGGAGGGGAGAGCAGGGGGAGGGCGCCTGGCTGGCTCAGTCCATGGAGCATGTGACTCGATCTCCAGGTTGTGAGTTCGAGCCCCAAGTTGCGTGTAGAGATTGCTTAAAAATAAAATCTAGAAAAAAAAAAAAAAAAGAACTAAGCATGAATAATTGTGAGTGTGTGGCCAAAAAATGTGATCAAGATAACTTCTCAGGCAACACAATTCACTCCCTCCTCTTCAAAGCATCATATTCTCCTGGTATTCTTCATACCTCTCTGGTAGCTCCTTTTTACTCTAAATCAGTGGTTCTCAAGGTATGGTTTCTGGACCAGCAGCATCAGCATCAGTGAGCAAGTTGTTAGAAATGAAAATTATGGGCATTACCCAGACATACGGAATCAAACTTTGGGCGTCAGGCTCAGCAATCTGCGGCTTACCAAGCCCTCCAAATGATTCTGATGAACACTAATGTTTAAGACCAATGTTCTACCACAGTCCTTCAGTGAGAGCCTTCTCATTCTATACTCTCTCCCTACATTATCCTCTCCCAGGGTTTTCAGTAACAGCCAAATGTTCACTTATCAAAAATACCTATCTCTAAGCCCAGACACCTTTGCTGAGTACCAGACCACATACTCAGCTTCCCACTTGACTCTTATTTCCTCCCAGATGCCTCAACTAAACATGTCTCGAACTCCTGGATATCCTCTAACTCTTCCCCCACCCCCAAAAAATCTGTTCCTTCTCTACTCTCCCCCATCTCAGCAAACAGTACCTCCAACCCAAGAGCTGCATAAGCAAGTCATTCTTCACAGTTCCTACAATACCCTCTCCCCTCAATCCAATCCATCACCAGGTCTTCCCATTTAAGCATTATAACATTCGCTTCCATTCCCACTGCTACCATTTTAACTAATCATCTAATCTGTATACCTCTCAACCAGTATCTATATAGCAATCACCATGATCTTGTAAAAATACAAATCAGAGCATATAACTGCCCTAATCCTTCAGTAGCTTCCCATTGCATTTTCAGATAAAATCTAAAATCCTAAAGTCCTGGATCCTGGTCACCTTTCCAACATCATCTTGGGTCCTTCCTCCAAATGATTCAATCATTATAGTCCCCAGCTCTGGGCATATTTCAGTTCCTGAAACTCTTCCTCACATAGACTTCTCTCTTCATGACATACTCCACACCACCCCACCTTCACACCTCTGCCTTTACCTAATTTTTCTCATACTTCAGATTTCTGGTAAAATATCAAAAAGGTCTTCCTTGCTCCTTCAATATAAACTGAATTGGTTATTCTCTCATTAAACCCTGTGCTGTCTTCTCATGACAGTTATCAAAATTATCTACATTAACTTGATTTTTGTTTAACATTTATCTTCTATTTAAGACTGTAACTTCCATAAGGACAAAGAAATATTTGTTTTGTTCTCCACTGTATAAATAGTACCTACTACAGAGCCTGGCACACAAAAGGCATTTAATAGTTATGGAGTAGTAACAGTTGTCAATATTTTTGTTAAATCCTCCCCTTCTGCTTTCTCTGTCCTCTCTCAGAAACTTTAACTTACAAGTTACTGGGTAGCCACAGATAATTTCTGCAAATGAAATATCATGCTTAAATCCATCATTTTCAGATTGATTTATGTGGCAAAATCAAATGTATTTTACTACCTTCCTGTAAAATTAACAGTGAGAAGTGGTTAACACTTAGCCTAAATTAACTTACCCTAATCTAAGTAGTTAACTCTGAGAGAGCTACTGAGCTCCTTCTACAGAGTTCTGTAGTAAATTCCTGGCCTCTCAATTACCTGTACTGACAGTACCAACAACCCCCATGTCCATGACAGAAAGTCTTATCCTTACCCATGCAATTATATTCAAAATACCATTCCTATCCAGCCCCCAGAACCTCATAACTAGATTACCTCAACAAATTATGGATAGTGTCCCAATCTCCTGGTTCCGCATTTATTTAAGCACTTTGTACCAAACACATTTAGAACAACATTGAGAACCAAACACATTGAGAACCAACTTCTTCCCATTATCAATCAATATTAAATCCTCTAACCAGCACTGAAGGCTTATGGAGGCATGTGACCAAAAAGCCAGTCCTATGTTTTATTGGAAACTTTAAAGAGTACACTGAATTATATATGCTTGACAATTTGACACCTTTCAAGCTAAAATTTACATACGGCTTTATCTGATTTCTATAGGCCCAAATTGGATTTGGTTAGCGTGCACTCCTGAAACTAAACTGTTTTTGAAAAAAAAACACAAAAATGCTCCACGATGATATTAGTCCTCTAAACTTTGAGCAGGAATTAAAAAGGTGCAAGGTGTAACAAGCATTTTCAAACATACAAATATTTAACTAGAGACTATGATACAAAGTGTATATTTCAGCAAAGAAACTACTCCAACAGTTTAAACATACAACATTTAAGTATATCTCTGAGAATTTGTTTCTTTCTTTAATTATGTAATATATAAATATTATGTATTTATATATATACATGTGACCTCATAATATTTATACTCAAATATTATGCATGTATATGTATACATACATATATACATACATACATAGTTGATTGTCATTATTTGGGGATTCCATATTTGTAAATCATGTAGTCACTAAAATTAATCTATATTCCCAAAATCAATACAATGGCATTTTTATGATCATTACACACATGAGCATAGTGCTGAAAATTTTGAGAAGGCCAGCTGGAGTCAACAAGATACGATTCTGCCTTGTTTATAAACAAGGGCCCTTTTTGAAGTCTGTTTAGTGCCATGTTTTTCTCATTTTTGTGCTTTTTACTGATTTCATTGTTTAAAATGGCCCCAAGCATAGTGCCAAAGTGTCATCTAGTATTCCTAAGCTCAAGAAGGCTGTGATGTCCCTTACAGGGAAATTAATGTGTTTTAGATAAGCTTTATTTAGATATGAGTTACAGCGCTGTTAGCCATAAGTTCAGTTTTAATGAATCAACAATATATATTAAATAAGATCTTTAAACAGAAACTCACATAAAACAAGATATATATTGACTGGTTGACAAAAATGTTGTGACCAGGGGCTTGCAGGACCTTACGCCTGTATTTCTCAAGGGCAATGGTTCAGTACTTACTAACTCACTGTTCAGTGACTTTACAAAACATAACTACTCTGAACAATAAGAATGAAATATGTAAATATAAATACACTTAGAAAGAGAAGGAGAAAGAATATGAGACAGAATGTGAGAAAGAGGGAAGAATAGCAGATTTATTGAAGACTCAAAGACACTGCAGAAGTCATTCTGAACAAGACGCCTATGTTGCAGTAGTATGGCAAGAACACCGCAAGGCACGGCACCTACAGTCTTGGCCCTGTTTAAACAACAAGGACCCAAAGCAAAAAAAAAAAAAAAAAAAGTAAAACCTACCTAGTTTGTTTTTTGGTCTTTGTTTCTACCCCTTGTCCCACTAAATGGTATACCTCTGCCCAATTCAGGTACTCTAAACTCTAATGCCTTTCTACACCACTTGCCCTAATCTTATAATTCAGCAAATGTATCTGTCAATTACTGAATGATCATTCTTGAGTGTGAACCAGACTTTGTGCTTAAACATCTTGTCTAAATTGTCTAAATTATTTGGAAAAGAGAGAGGATATTAAGCATTTGAAGTAAGAAGAAACTGTCAGGATCAAAAAGTAAACTGCGTATAGGTAATTTCAGTTGTGTGTGTGAAGAGAAAAGAAATACAAAAGGGAAGAAAGTCTCCCCTACCCTCCAGAGAGGATGAAATAAAAGTCTAGTCCAAGAGCTGGAGTGTTGGGTGAGGAAGTCCCACCTTCCAAAACAGTTTCTTCAGCTCCTGCTTCATCCTAGCACTTAGTTATGGATTTTCCCAAGAAAAATGACAAAATTTAGAGCAAAAGCTAGTAAAACACTCTAACAGTGACATTAGTCCTTAATTTCTTTTTAATTTTTGGTGGTTGAATGAGCACTCCACCTTTGAAATTCTTCATTTTTATTTTCATTTTCCCAAATTACTTAATTTTTCTTGAAAATGACTTGCTTATGGTAATGATAGGATATGCTCAGAGCAGTGATAGAAGTCACAAATCCAAAGTGTAGTTTGATGAAACGTCAATGTTTTCTTTCTACTAAATAAAAAACCTATCTGGGATTTTGTGCAATGAAGTGAGTGTAATACTACTCAAGCCACACTTCAATTAGTTACTACAATCCAAAGAAATAAGTACAGCGTGTGAGTTAACAGCCATGTCTTCT
Source organism: Phoca vitulina (assembly GCF_004348235.1). Classification (NCBI taxonomy): domain Eukaryota; kingdom Metazoa; phylum Chordata; class Mammalia; order Carnivora; family Phocidae; genus Phoca; species Phoca vitulina. The sequence continues at coordinate 57,971,442 of NW_022589706.1, read as the reverse complement.
TAAAACCCACAACTCAATCTAAACCAACATTTGAAAATCATGTATAACAAAGAGCTAGGAAATTTTACATCTGTCTATCAAAACCAATCACCATATATTCATTCTTTTGAGAAGCTAAGGATCCTTCTCCCACCTCTCCAAGGTTTGGCTAGGCTCATTACTAGGGGCAATGGCTTGTATAACAAGGACACCCATCCCTGAATAATTCAAGATTTCTTTCTCTTTAAATACTTTATAGACAAAAACGTTCAGATTTTTCTTTTGCACTAATGTGCTATTGTTTATGGCATTTCAAAAAACATAAGTGGAATCTCTCAGTCGACTGTGTCCAAACCACATCGATGTCTGACTTTCAGAGAACCAAAACTACTCTCTTCAGTTTCTTTTCTCTTAACCTTGGAACTTAAAAGGGCCATTTATCAACAAATTATTTCTTATGAATTTTTAAAAGTATTTTTTGTAATATTCTGCAATTAAAAGCTCAAAGATCAAATGAAGCATGCAATAAATGAGAGAAAGTATTTTCTACAAGCCAGTTACACAAAAAATACAAAACTAAAGTGCAGGATCTTGTTTTTTAAATGGAGTAAGCTTTCTTGTAAGCAGACTTGCAACTGCTGACATAGCCTGGTAAAGATAATGAAGGACTGAACGCAAAACTTGCCAAGTGAAAGTTAACCTGTTTTCTTAGCCCCTTTTAAAGTACCAAAGAGACATACTGAAAGGGTATGAATAGCACCTTGTCTGATGAAGATTCTAAAAAACAAAGATAAATGGACTTCAAATTTACCTGCTCCTCCTCCAAAGCAACCTACTAACTGAATTTGGGGCAAAGTATCACCTCCAACACATGCACAAGCGCACGCATAGAAATAAACTGTTTTTCAACTGATGACTGAGTAGGAGCAAACCCAGCTCGCCTTGGGGGACTGCAGGGTCCCGTACCCTGCAGCGCGGGTGGAGACGCAGATGTAGAGGCCAAAGCACTACAGCCGCCTGAGCCACAGCTGGCAGAGCAGAGCCTCGATCCTGCACGATCTGCCCCTCTAATGAGTCACACTGGTCCAATCATGACACCACATCACTCGCTAGGACGTTTTCTACTTACTTCCCCGCGTCAAGGAGGTCTGAAAAGGACTTAAACTCGGTAATGAGAGAACTGTGCACCGGTCAGAGCTGCCAGCCGCGAGAAAAGCCGGCTTAAGAGCGAAAAGCCCGAGCTACTCTTTAAGAGCCCCCGCTGGCACAGCAAAGGAGGCAGAAGCGGGAAGGAGAGTAAGCCGAGAGGGCGAGGAAAGAAGCGGGCGAGGACCCGGAGAGCCACCGCCACTCCCCAGCCCTCCCTCACCTGCCTGCCCGAGTCTCCCCAGGCGCCCGTACCTTCGGCCAGCGACTCCTCCAGGGTGACCTGGTAGCGGCCGACCGCAAACACCCGGACCCCCACGGACGAGCTGCCGGAGCTGGAACCGGCCCCGGCCCCGCCGGCCGCGCCACCCGCCGCTCCGCCGCCGCCGCCGCCCTCGGACTTGGGCATTCGAGAGAACTTCTTCATGGTCCCGCCGGCGCGCTGGGGGGCGCGGGGCTCGCTCAAGGGCGAGCGAGCGAGCGAGTCCTCGGCCCGGGGCGCGGCCGATCGTCCGCGAGGGGTCGCCGCCCCTCGCCCGTCCGAGCGTCCGTGCGCGCTGCGGCCCGCCGAGCCTCACATCCCGCGCGCCCCGAGCGCACTGCCCCGGCCCCGCCGCCCGCTCCGCGGCTCCGCTGCAGCTGCCCGGCTCCCGCAGAGGGCGGTGGAGAGGGCGGGGACGGGGCGGGGCGCGAGGGGGCGGGGCCGAGTGCGGGGGCGACGCCACCGCCTCCGCGAGTGCCCCGGACGCCCTACCCGCCTCACTAAGCGTCGGGAGCGCGAGCCGGGGAAGGGGGAGCGCCAGGGAGAGAGATGGGGAAGGGGGCGGGGCGGCCGGCCCCTCCGGGGAGTGGGCTGGACCTCTCCGGCCTCACACCCCCAAGACCGCAACCCACGGCACCGCCGCCGCCGGAGCTGGACCTACGCGGCTCGCCACTCGCGGCCGTTGGCGGTGCGGCGCCGCTGCCAACCGCTCTCTGAGGCCCGGCGCCCCGCGCAGGCGCGTTATCCGCGCCGCCGGAAGTGACGGTTCCGGCTCTTGTCACGTGGAGAGGGAAGGGGGGCGGGGAGGTGATTGTGGGGGGTTAGGGACTAGGGCGAGGTCCGGGGTCCCGGGTGTGGGATCCCGGCTGAGAGCGTTCAGGTCAGGCCTCTGGGGCCCCGGCCTCGAGGTGGGAGGTGGCCGGGGGACCGGTTCCCGCGCTGGCCATGCGGCAGGGTCTGTCATCTCGGCTAGGAGTTGGTGTGTCACCCTGGATGCTTAAAAATGCCGCCAACAACTTTACCCCCGCTAAGGAACTTCTCGCTGCATTTCTAAGCCAATTTTCCAGACCTCCCCTGAGAATCTTCTTCCGCTCGCCCACCCTGAGCGTGGGAGGTGGGAGCAGCACGGAACTAGAGCGGATTCCAGTAACCCAACTTCTAAAGCCACCGTGTCGCACTCTGTAACAGGCGCTTGTGCTGGGAAGCGTTTTTGCGGTTTATAAATTGCTTAGGAGTACTTTTTAAAATCTCGTGTGCTGTGCAACAGCCGTGTGAGATAGTCGAAACAGGTATTATGTGCATTTGCAGACCACTCATCGCCTTTGGCCAAGAGAACTTAATGGACTCGCCCGAGGTCGCACAGCGGGCCAGTGGTAGAGCTGGGACTACAAGGTCCATCCTTTGATACTTAGTTTCGTACTTTAGGCCCTTCTGAAAAAGGGGGTTGAAAAACGGCAGATTTCATAGTGTTTAGAAGCAAAAGCAGCCGTTGAATTTTCCCCATCGCTCCTTTAACAAAGAGATTAGCCCACCTTAAAAAAAAAAAAAAAAAAAAGGCCCGTTGCATCCATTTCATAAACTGAAGGAATCTCAATGCGTGCCAGGATGAGGCAGGCATAATGAGCATGGGTGTAAGACGTTGAGGGGTGTAAGAGAATGAGAACTTAGCATCTGTAAGGAGAGCACCCGATTCTCAGCTTCAGCCTGCTTTCCACCACCACAACCCCAGCCTTCTGAATATAGGCCCACTGTGGCCAGGGGTTCCAATTTCTTAAGAGAAACCAGATATTTGGAATTTTTTTCTAATATGGCATTTCCTAATTTTTTTCAATGTAGACCAAATAAGTTGTGCCTGTAAGACTCCAGTATACACCTTCTATGAAAGGAGATGAACGTGGTTCTATCCCTACCCCTATTGCTTTGTCCAACTTGTTAATGGGATACAGGCAGATGTGCTTAGGCAAAAGACTTTGAGCTTAATAGTCTTACATTTTTCCTCCCCTCTGCTATTTGAAGAGAAGCTATTTCTGCCAATGCCAAAACAGTACTCTGGATTTAGGCATTTTTCCTGCATAACCCACTAAGCTAAAATTCTTCATCCAGAGACCTGACCTTTAAAGTACATTCCAGCTCAATGGAAGTCAGATTATATGTCAGATGATTGATGTGGTGTGACAATTGGGGATTTCCATTTAGAAATAAGCTAACCATTTTCCTTACTGTGGAGATTCACTGCGGAGTCTCATTCCTACAACATTTGAATTATATTTCTCAAGCAGACTAATGGAGAAATTTAGTCATTTCATACAATTCAAAACTGGTATCAGCCTAACATACAGTTTGGGCCTAATGCAACTACACCTAATCTAAATACAAGAATAAATAAAGTCTCCTATGATCAGTTGGGGAGTAAATTTACCACAATTGCTGTGGCAAAGAAACTCATAACCAGACTAATAATATGGAAGTTTATAATTAGTTTAAAGCATAAGTCCCCTTGTAACACCGGGCAATGTGTTCTTTAATTTTTCACCAAAAATGTAATAAAATTTAAATTTTCTCTCATCTTGACAGAATGTTAACTCCACAATATTCTATGACAGCTACTAACATATTAATAAGAAAGTAAAAACATTGTATTACTAATAACAAGAATGCCAAACATTTACAAACACTTTTACCACCAAAAGATGTTGAAACTAACTGTCATATTGTATCTTCCTATAGCTTTGTGAATTGAGGATGAGTATCCTTTAACCAATTTGTAGGCAGAAATTGAGATACTAATATATGAAAAAACTCTATTGAGAATTCTAGTCTCTTAATTTTGTACTTATTCTTAAACCATGGTTACAGATGAACATCCACTTTGGCTTCCTACTGGAAAATAAAATCTCTAGAAAAAAAAATATATGAATAATGTAGATTCTGACCCTTTAAAATACTGTCACTGAGGTAACTTACAGTAAGTACACAGATATAGAATAGTTTAATAAAGGTAAAAGATTAAAATTACATTTTAGTTTTTTATACATATCTCAATATTTCAAATGTTTATAGCTGTACTGCTATAAAAATAGTTGGAAATTAGCCACATAATGAAGACTTTAAATTTTTTTAATTTAAATTCAATTAATTAACATATAGTGTATTATTAGTTTCAGAGGTAGAGTTCAGTGACTCATGAGTCTTATATAACACCAGTGCTCATTACATCATGTGCCCTCCGTAATGCCCATCACCCAGTTACCCCATCCCTCCACCCCACTCCCCTCCAGCAACCCTCAGTTTGTTTCTTATGATTAAGAGTCTCTTATGGTTTGTCTCCCTCTGAAGACTTTTTTTTAAAAAATAGATTGCTTCAGTTTGCATGGTTTCATGTTACAATATTCTGATAAAGTCAACAGATCACTGTAGCCAACTAAAGGATTTTGAGATCCTTAAACAGGAAGGATTTTGACAATGGGGGGGGGGGAGGAGGGATTATTGTTGTATTTTTGTCTTCTAGTGGAAAACTATAACCCTTTTTGTTACTTTGACCCTCATCTACTTTACAATAAGGTGGCTCTCAAAAAACTGGCTTGGATCAAACAAAATATGCTTATCCCAAAAGGCTTATTCCAGTGCCATTATTAGCTTTATAAGTCATCTCTTCCAGTGCCTGATTATTCATTTTTTTTCTCACAAGTCAGTGTTTTCCTTTGATGATGTACCTTCTATCATTATTAGCCTCATTATGCTTTACTGTTAGGAATAATTATTCTCCCTCCCTAACAGTATTACTTTATACCTAGTTAAATGCCCATAATCTTTGCTTTCCAAAAAAAATAAAAGTCCCAAAGTCCATTAGAAGAATATATACATCTCCCCATTACTTAAAAACTGTTTGTTAATGTCACCAATATTTTATCTTCTGTTAAAACTACTTGACATCATCACTATACCTTGTCAAAATTTATATACATCTAAGAAAAATCAGCCTGGCAGTGTAGTTTAAAACACTGTTCACAAATATTCTAAATAGGGAAAAAATGACTTATTTGACATGAAATTCATTTATGATAGAATTTTGCCTACAGCTTGACCATGCTTTTTAAAAAGACTACAAGAGGTAGGCAACTTCACCATCAGAAGAGGCACTTTGATGGCCATCCCAGCTGAATTGGTGGGGGGGGGGGGGGGTGAGGAGGAGGTTCCACCAGATATACAGCACCTCAGGCTCACATGTCACAGCAGGGATATCTTCCTGCCTAAACAAGTATTTGTCCTAGTGGGATTACAGTCACACTCTTGGATATGTTCCTGCCCTCCCTCTTCTTGCTACCTTTTGTATTTCCCTCCCATGGCCAAGCTCTACTACCCTGTTCTTACCCTGCTCCCAGGTACATTTATATAAAATTTAGCAGAATGTAAAATAAGAACCAGTTCTTATTGGATACTTGTGATGTGATGTATCAGTGCTATTTAAATGTGCATTACATGTATTAACTCAGTACATGTAGAAATGGTGAGCTCTAAAATTGTGTTTGTATGATATGTTGCCTTCAAATCTCCACCCAGCAATGTGGCTGATGTTAGGTTCTTAGAAACTTCCAGGGGCAGAAAAGCAGCTCTTCTGGTTTGGGGAGCAGATGAGCAGTTCCCATGGTAAAATACTGAATTATGTTCCAGTATGTTGAACTGAAGCTGAATCTCTACACTTCCACAACATTCACATATCCACAAGCAAAACTGTATTCAAGTTACTACAGAGGGACAGAGAAAGAAAGGCTTGAAGCTAATTCAACTTTTGTTTCAATACTTTATCAAAATTCACATCTTGTTTTACCCAGTCTTCTGCCAACTATAGTAGAGACTATTTATTGAACATGTACAATGTGTAAAACAGTGTATGAACCAATATATAATAAGAACTCATACAGTATGGTAAGAATCATGGGATTTCAGGGCTGGAAGGGGATATAATCAAATGGAGCATCTGAAAGAGGAACAGGAACATTTATTGAGCACCTAGTATGTCTCAGGCATTATGCTTAACACGGTATAAATGTTACCTATGTATCCTCTAACAAGGGAAGTGAATGTTATTATTCCCAACTCTCACTCCAGCCACCCTGAACCACCTTCATTTCTTGCCATCCTGTTTCAGGCCCCAGTGCTCACTCCAGTTAGAATGTCTTGTTCTTTCTCACAATTACCTGATTTAATGGGTGACTCTGTGGAACTCCAGGGCCACCTCCCCTATGAATTCCTGACCTCTGCCATTTGCCAGTCCTGGGTAGAATGAATCCCTTGGTACCTCACACTACTCTTTGTAGACTTCCAGAACTACACCTATCACTTAATTACAAGGGCTTCCTTACATGCTTGTCTCCCTCTACTGCATTGTAAGAGGTTTAGGGGAAGGGACCATGTCACATTGTTTTCTTAAAATCCAGTGCCAAGCAATGTGCTTGACGTATAGTGAGTATTCAATAAATGAATGAATAACTTAGCCTAAAATCTAGTAAGTGGTAGGGTTGGAGGCTTGAGACCAGGCTCAAATCTCAGATGTGTCTGAAAACCCAAGCTTCTTAGCTTTATCTGCACCTGAGTTTTGGTCATCTTTAATATAGGAAGAATATGTTTTTTTATTTTGTTTTTGGTGGTGCTGTTGGTTTTATTTTTGTTTTTTGAAGCAGGGGCTGGAGGTGATATGCACTGTGAGTATTAAGTAATATACAATCAATACCAATCATCATGCTGGGCCCATAGAAATGTCAGTTCCTCTTTCTTTATCATCCTATTCAAAGTTGTATTACATGTGACAGAGCTAGGATCCAAACTACTATGTCACCTTTTCACCACAGGTGCTTCACAGATACAATCTAGATTCTTACTTGGGGTGAGTTTCAGGCTTCTTAGCATTTTTAAGCCATTTTACTTTTTTCTGTTTTGGCTGACTTTAGCCTGCAGTTGTAGTAGAGGATAATATAAACAGAGTTGAGGCACAAAAGAGCCTTTACCCGGCTGAAAGCTTCAGGAGGGTAGGAACCATGACTTCTTCATCTCTACATGCCTGTCCCCTCATAAGTGCTTAATAAACATTGGTGGAACTCAAGTGCTTTGGTCAGCTGAAACCTAGATGGTTTCCCGGATCTTTGTGAGCCATCTTAAGGGGAGAAATGCAGGGAGCTAAAAAAGAAAACTGCTCAGCGTATGGAACTGTAAGATAAGAGTGGAAAACTTAAACAGGTAAAATCAGGACAGCACAAGCAAAAGAATGCTGTAAGTAATAGCATTGAGACAAAGATAGAGGAGAGCTCTAAAACCAGAAGTGAATCTAAAAGCAAAGCCTGAAGCTATAATGGAAGCCTGGTCCCCCACCACTCAAAACACACAAATCTGCTCTAAGAGGCTTATTTATTTTCTACTGGCTAATTTATCTCACCCTTTTCCTTTTGTGCTTGCTGTTTCCCTAACCCCAAACACTGTCTTTCTCTCCTCCTCATCTGCATTAGATATATGCAGCTTTCCCAACTTAACTTACCTCCTCTAGGAAGTTCTTCCCCAACTTCCCCACCTCATAATAACCCATATTTCTCTAAACCGCTGTAGCATTTTTGTCAGCATGAAAAGTCTAGCACACTGTGCACTTTCATTGGTCAGTGTGTATAAGTCTTAACTGTCAAACAAAATACAAAGTGCATGTATTTTTATTTTTAAGTAATTCCATTGCATACAGAGCCCAATTAGCCACATTATGGGTGCTAAACATGCATCAAATTAGACGGTCAAAGTACCTGAATAACAAAGGCCACTTTGAACTGGCATTTGGAAATACGTCTTTTTTTAATTGCACTTTGGATTCATAGAAAGGAATTAAAGGCAGATGCTCTGAGGGGAAAGTTACAATTGACCAGAGGCTAGGTAAACAAAGATAAATATGACTGTACTGTTGTTTAAAGGCAAAAGAGAAGTTCCTCTTACATATCTTTCCTCAAAAAACTCTTTATGAAGTGTGACTGGATATTATATGAAAGTGATTTCATTATTTGTTTTCATCTGGGTGAAGATCAAACAACACCTTCATGCATATTTCAAGACAAAATGAAAATTACATTTGTGTACCCACTTTTTAAATTATAATATTTCCAATTTGATTTGCGTTGACCTTCTTCAATTATGTTATTTACATGTTGCTCTAAAAATAGTATTCAACGAAATCATTCTTAAAGGACAAGTATGCTTTTCTTTTTTTAACCTTTTAGTTTTTTATACTTCAGCACTATACCTTATTCCTGTTCTCTTATCTGCTGACAGCAGCGGGCCTACTCACATGGACAGATTAGAAACATTTTTTCCATTTACCATGACAACACCCAGCTAATGTTTACTGATAAACTAAGAGCAAGTCAGAGCATCTACAAAATGGAGGAGGAATTCATACTCCTGAGTAAGAACTTTAATTCAGGAGTGAAGGAGATAGTATAGCTGAAGTAAATTCATATGTTATTAACATTTTATTAAAATTCTTGTCATTTTTATGCAAATAAAATACCCTCTGTTGAGTCCCCATGTTGTATCCTTTTTATAGACAAGCACATTTATATAAGCTCTAAAATTATAGTGTGTGTGTGTGTATGTGAGTGTGCGTAGGCAGCTATGCACTAAAATGTTCATTCTGTATTGACAGATACCAAATTCAAATTTTGCACACATACATAAGCACTTCTGATCTTTGAAAATGTGTCTAATAATACATTTTAATCAAAATAATTGTGAGAGATATTAATGCCGATATTTTGTACCAAAGAGGGTTAACCAACCATAGATTTGGCCCACTTAAAATTTAAACTTTCTTATAATAATACAGCAAAAAAATAGATGATCAAAACCTTGAAAAATCAAGTCAAACAGTTAAAATTGTCTCAAATTGCTTCATATAACAATTTTTATTGAATTTATCACTTGTTTTGATAGCATTTACACACATCCTCAAAGGCAAAGAGTAATTTTAGCATCTTCACCGGTCCTACGTAAGTAATTAAATTAACTAAATAGTCACTTATTGCAGGTCTGTATATACATACACATGCACACAACATTGTACCAGTCACATAGGAAAAAAGGAATAAGACAAGATTCAAACTCTAAGCCAAACAAACATTGAATCTAGTCACTGTAGATTGTTTTCTCATGTTCATGATCATCCTATGCATTCTTTACATTTGTTCTTCTTCTGACCAACACATTGTCTCTTCTACCATTGTTAACTTTCTCACTTATGACCCATTAACTTTTCTATAATAATCATAATGAATAATTTCAGTGTCTCTAATGATTACTCTATAGTAATTCCCTGCACATCAAGGATAAAATTTAATTGAAATGTATACTATATGAGCATTTGGGATAAAAATAAGTACCTTTAAGAGAAACATCTGGACACTTGGCTGGCTCAGGCAGTGGAGCATATAACTCTTGATCTCGGGGTCATGAGTTCAAGCCCCATGTTGGGTGTAGAGCTTACTTAAAAAAAATTTTTTTAAAAAAGAAACATCAATGTTTCAGTTCAATAAAAATATCAAGAAGACAAACAGATTCCCTTCTTTAAAAGAGGTTCTTTTAAATTCTTCATCAGAAGAATCTGTCATTAGCAATTCCAGTAGAGCATTCATTAATATTTCATGTTGTCACATCTCCATTCAAAAAGCAACTCTAATCACTAATTCATTCTATCTGAATTACTAAGAATTTTTAAACATTTTCTAATTATGCACTAACTATATCTTTAAATTCTAAACCTGATTTTTAAAAGAAGTAAAATATAAAAACTACTTGTACTTTTAGTTATATGATTGTTTAGGGGGAGTCTTTTATTCATACCTACTGAATAGGATACTTACAGAATGTGTAATCAAAATCAGCTTCATAGTTACGCTTTATTACATAGTGAATGGTGTTTATAATAGCATTTTCAAGATAGTATGTTATTATGTTTAAGAAATACTACTTCTTAACCAACAAGTTCTACTGGTTCTTGTCATATAAAGCAGTATGTTTTATGAAAGAAATAGAGAAGAATATAGCTAGATGATTTCTGTGTTTTTTATTTATTAACAAAAAGAGAAATAAAGATTGACAGTTTCACATAAATCATATTTTCTCATATGAAACCATGGTATTATATAAAGACAATAGTGTTAGTTAATATGCCTAAATTCTAATGTAAAACACTTAATTTAGTGGGCTCTATGGTCAACGCATAATGCTCTGAAGACAAATTTAAGTTCTTGATGATGACACTATTTTGCTTGATTTGTTGGGCATGTTAATATGTGGTATTTCTACTGGAAATTCAGCAAAAGCAGAAAATAAAGACTTTCTCCAACAACACATTACCATCTCTCTAGCCCAATGGATGTTAGCAGAAGGGAAGAAAGTAAATGTGAACAGAGAATTAGCACCCAATATCTACATGTGTAACTTATATTTTTGAATCCTAATATTAAGAGTACCTTTTATAAACAATCTGGATCTTTGTCAATTTGTGTTCAGTTTAGTCTTCACTGTTCAACAAACATTTATTAAGCCAACCATTATGTGTGACTCTGCAAGGGATAAAATGATTAATAAGGCACGTTCTCTTCATTAAGAAAGCAGAGTCTAATGAAAAGACAGATGTATTCATATCTAACACAAGGCAGAAGGCTAAGTGCTGTAATAGAGACAGGAAGTGCTAAAGGAGCGTAGTAGGAGAGATGGATTTTAACTCAGGTATCAAGGAGGGCATTGTAAAGGAGGTAACATTTGAGATGAGCTGAGATTGCAACAGATGGTGATGATGGATCCTGTAAGAGAAACTTAGTCTGCCCCATACCTCCCATCTCATTCCCCTTTAACCTGTTCTACTTTTTCTTTTTTCCACAGTACTGATCTTCTAATTTATTTATTGTATTTATTTTTATTTACCTAGAATGTGAGTATTCAGACAGGGATCTTTGTTTTGTTCACTGAATGCACTTTGGTGCTAGAATTTTCTGGCTCATTGAAGGTGCCTGATAAATATATGGACAATGTATTAATGAGGAAAAGATATAAGTTAACAATAAAGGCAGAAAGTGCAAGGTATTTTTTCAAATAATTAGGGGTCTGATATTACTGGTATGACTATGACAGACATGTGATGGCCATATGATATAAATAGGAAGCAATAAAATGGCCTAAGTATGTTTCCAATAAGTAATAAAGCCAATTTCTCTGTAGCCTAATTTCATATCTGAGAAATTAATGGTTGAACTGTAATAATATGCATTTTACAGGGCACCAGGGTGGCTCTTGGTTTTGGCTCAGGTCATGATCCCAGGATCCTGGGATCAAGCCCCACATCGTGGGACTCCCCTGCTCAGCAGGGAGTCTGCTTCCCCCATCCCTCACCCTCTGCCCCTTCCTGTGTTTGCACTCTTTGTCTCTGCCTGTCTCTCTTTCTCTGTAAAATAAATAAGTAAATCTTTAAAAAATATATGCATTTTACAAATAATTGTTGAGTAAATTAAATAACAAGAAGCTCTAGTTCTGAACTCTTTATGATTTTTAGCCATTTTAATTTTATGTGCCTGTATTTTATGTTTACTTGTGCTTTGCTGCCCTGAAGTTACACTCTTTTGCTAAAGTTGCCTCTATATCATTTCAGCTTATTGTTTTAAAAAACTGAATTCTATAAACTACACCTACCCCCTCTATCAAATAAAATGATGTTAAATGAATGTGTCCAACATTTGCCAAAATCAGATGATATCTGAATGTAATATAACATGCAATGTCAGGGTAAATACATGCTAATCTCAACTGCTGTATCAATTAGCTTTTACTGTTCCAAATCGCATCAACTCATAGAAAAAGGAATTGTCTTAGGAATGGACCCATGCAGCTAGAATCATTTAAAATTCAATCCATACTATGGTAGTAGGTTGGTGTCCATCTTGCAAATTTGCCTTGTGAATAAATCCACATCCTTTCTATCCCTATAATTCATAGGATCACTTATTTACCCATCTGCTCATATTTTTCTTCCTGCCTGTTTTTTTTTTATATCAACATTTAGTAGTATCATGAACCATTTTGTTCAGTGTCTGTTTCACCCTTGTCCAATAGACTTTCTGAGATGTTCACAATGTTCTGAATCTGCACAGTCTTATATGAGAGCCACTAAGCACATGTGGCTATTACTAAGCACTCCAAATGTTGCTAATGCAACTGAAGAACTGGATTTTTATTTTGTCTAATTTTAACTATTTAAATTTAAATATTCCCATATGGCTAGTGGCTGCTGCATTGGACAACAGAGATCTAGATATCATTGTTTCAGAAGATTCAATAATGACTATCTACTTATTTATTTGATGTATTTATGGAACAAAATATATTGGATGGGTTTCCATTTCCAGAAAGATAAAGTAGAGATATTTTTTTTCTATTACTATTTCCCTATTTCTCCCTGGATTTGAAATATAAAATAAACATGAAAAGACAGAAAGATGGAGAGAAAGCTGATCAGCTAGGGACTTAGGGACCTGAGGGACAACATGGTGGTGAATTCCCTGAGTTTTCTTTTTGCCTCATCTATTCTAGATTTGGAGCTGAAGAAGCAAACAACCCATGATGCCAATGGGCACAGACAAAAAAGCCTCAGCAAAAGCCTACTCTCTCAAGCCAAAAGAAAGTGTCACCCTAGCAAGAAAAAAATTTTTTCAGACATTAACTTCTCTGCTTCCAAACTTCTCTACTTTTCTGTGGTACCAAACATAACAGAAAATACAGTAATCTCTCCCCAACCCAGACTAGCAAAGGCTGACTGGGGACCAAGATTTCCATCCTTATCAGGCTATAAGGAGGTGCCAATCCCCAAGGTGGTGTGAGAAAAGGCCAACTAAGGAGCCAGGACTTTCATCCCCACTGGCCTATAATGAGCCCTCCCTATAGTGTCAGTGGAGATGACATGGGGAGTTTGGATTTCCATTCCCACCCACCCATAAGACCCTCCTTCCTCTCACCACTGAGGTTGTGTCAGAGGAAGTCTAGCAGGGAGTCAGGACTTTTATAAGTGCTCAGCTGGAATAAGGCTGTCAGTGAGATGCCAGTGGAGATCATATGGGATGATAAAATCCTACTCCTGCCAGCATTAATGAGGAGCCTGCCCCCATCAGATGACAACAGAGGCTAATAGGGAATATTGACTGCTACCTCCCCCTACCTGTATGGACATGGTGTGCACCGTTCTCCTGCCTGAGTGATTTCAGAGAAAGCCAATTAAAACAAAGGGTTTAAATAAGATCCAGAATCTTATAATACAAAAATATTTAGATTTCATTTTAAAAATCACTTTCCTTTTAAAAATCACCAACAAAGAAGAAGAGCTCAAACCAATACTGTTTTTTCAGAGGTTCAGCAATGAATGAACCTCCATTAAATGAGTGAATCCCAAACTCAGATGAAAAAAAAAGACAACCAATAGATGTCAACATTAAGGTGACAGAGATGTTAGAATTATCTAAAAAAGATTTTAAGGCAGCCATGATAAAAAGCTTCATTGAGCAATTATAAACACACATGAAACAAACAAAAAATTAGAAGACCTTGAAAATTAAATAGAAGATATAAAAAAAAACCAATTGGTAATTTTACAATTTTAGAATATTGTAAAAAAATGTAAAAACTAGAATAAAAAGCTCAGTGGATAAACTCAACAGCAGAAGGGAAAGGACAGAGGAAAGAATCCATAAATTGGAAATTAGAACCTGAATAACATAGAAAAAACTTATTAAAAAAAAGTCAACAAAATCTCAGGGACCAGTGGGATCAAAACAAAGGATCAAACATTTGTGTCATCAGGAGAGGAGGGAGGAGGGGTACTGGAAAAGAACCTAGAGAAATAACTAGTGAAAACTTGGAAGAGGCAAAACCTACAGATTCAAGAAGCTGAGCAAACCCAAACAAAATGAGCCCAAACAAATCCACACCACAGCACATTAAAATTAAACTTTTGAAAACTAGAAGCAAAATTTGAAGGCAGCCAGAGAAAAATGAGACTTTACCTCTAGGGGAAAAATAATTCAAATGACAACATATTTCTCATCAGAAACCATAGAGAAAGGAGGGAAGTCTTTTAAGAGCTGAAAGAAAAGAATTGTTGATCCAGAATCCTATACCCAGCAAAAATATCCTTCAGGAATTAAGGGGAAATCAAGAAATTCTCAGATAAAGGAAAACTAAAAGACTCTGTCATCATTCTGAGAGAAGAGCTAAAGGAAGTTCTCAAAACAGAAAGGGAATAATAAAAGAAGAAAACTTAGAACATCAGAAGAACATGATAAGCAAAAATATAGGTAAATACAATAGGTTTCCCTTCTCCTCTTGAGTTTTCTAAATTAACATTGATGATTAAAGCCAAAAATGATAACACTGGGGAGTTCTACATAGGAAATATTTAAGATACTTATATTGTAAACAAAGGAGGATAAAGGGACATACAAGAAGTTAAGTCTTACACCATGTATAAAAATTAACTCAAAATGGATTTTGGGTTCAAGCATAATTTTTTTAAGCTTTTATTTATTTATGTGAGAGAGAGAGAGTGAGAGAGAAAGCATGAGATGGGGGAGGGTCAGAGGGAGAAGCAGACCCACTGAGCAGGGCGCCTGATGCGGCACTCGATCCTGGGACTCCGGGATCATAACCTGAACCAAAGACAGACGCTTTACTGACTGAACCACTCAGGCGCCCCAAATGTAAAACTTAAAACTACAAAACTTTTAGAAAAAAGTAGGATAAAATATTAGGGCTAAGCAAAGAGTTCATGGATTTCACAACACAAACATGATCAATCAAAGAAAAATTGATGAGTTGGATTTTTGCTTGTCAAAAACCCTGTTAAGAGTGTGAGAAGATAAGAAGCTCCAGACTGGAAAAAAATATTTATAAACCACACATGCAACAGAGAACTGTATCTAGAATACATAAAGAACTTTCCAAATTCAATAGTGAAAATATAAACAGTCCAATTGGAAAATGGCAAAAGATATAAACAGATATTTCACCAAAAGGATATAAAAATGCATGTGAAAAGATACACAATATCATCAGCCATCAGGGAAAGGCACAGTTAAACTACTATGAAGTATCAATGCATACCTATCAGAATGGCTAAAATTAAAAAAATAGTAACACCACCAAATGCTGGCAAGAATACAAAATGGATTACTCATACATTGCTGGTGGGAGTATAAAATGGTATAGCCAGTCTGGAAAATGGTTTGGCAGTTTTCTTTAAAAAGTAAGCATGCAACTACTATACAACCTAGCAATTGCACTCCTGAGCATTTATCCCAGAGAACTGAAGATTTATGTTCATATAAAAACCTATGCATGAATATTTATTCATAATAGCTCCAAACTGAAAACAACCTGATGTTCTTTACATGTGAATGCTTAAACTAATTGTGGTGGTAACACAGAATACTATTTAATGAAAAGGAAGGCGCTATTTTTATACTCAACAACTTATATGAACATCCAGAGACTTATGCTGAGTGAAAACAAAGCCAATCCCAGAAGGTTACATACTATAACCCTAGAACAAACCATTCCATATATATATAACATTCTGGAAATAACAAAATCATAGAAATGTAGAACATAGTGGTTTCTAGGAGTTGGAGGAGTGGGGATAAAGGGAAGTAGGTATGGCTATAAAAGAACAACATGAGGGTTTGTTGTAATGGAAATGTGTGTGTGTGTGTGTGTGTGTGTATATATATATATACATACATATACATATCATATATATGTATATATACATACATATATATATATAGACTGCATCAGTGTCAATATCCTGGCAGTTTTACAAGATATTGGGTAAAGGATACATGAGATCTCCCTGTATCGTTCTTACAGCTGCATGTGAATTGACAATTATATCAAAATTAAAAGTCTAATTAAAAATGAAGAAACAAATACATTGCATGAGCCAATTCATGTTCAGCATTAATATTATTCAACCTTAGGATTTCATTTAGTAAAATAAAAAGAAACTCTATAATCTTTTCACTTCTAGCTAGCAATTAAAAATGGATTCATCTTAGTTTTATCCTTCTTAATACTATAGTTCAGAAGAATGTTTTATTACTCTTATTTAGAAGAATTACTACTCTATTGTTTAGCCTAATCTGATAATTGATGATTAATTTTCCTCTAGACAATGTTTATTTGAGAAGTATTCCTTTCCTCAGAAGCTCTTGGAATATATAGCATGTTTGAGCCTTTGAAAAATGTTGTATTCTTCTCTAATTTGTCGAACAGAGAAAAGAACCACTTTATTAGATGATTTCTCTTCCATCACTACTGTTTTTATTCTTGGACTAACTATTGTGTTTTAGATTGTTGGGTGATTTTATTTCATTCATCATCCAAATTTTATTTTAATAAAAGCAACTGACAGTCTAAAACAGAAAAAAAAAGTATTACAGTTTCTTCATAAGAGTTGCTCAGTAGAACAAAATTTCCATCCTATTTATTTATGCATTCAACGAATATTTACTGAGTGCCTATTATGTGCCAGGCAGTATTCTAGAGGTTGGGGAAACAGTAGGCAACAAGATAAATATCCCCAACCTCATGGAGGGTTTATATTCTAGAAAGAAGATATAAACAGATAATTAAAATATATAACATGTATGTATTTGGGGATAAGTGCTGTCAAGAAAAATAAAGGCAGAAAGAGGGACTAAGGAATGTAGGTGGCTAGTTGCATTATTAAGTAGTGTCATCAGGGAAACTCTTGCCTTATTTCTAATGGTGGGCGGTCATACTGTAGCATGTTTAAATGTAAATTTTCTAAAAGTGATTGTAATTCACAGTGAAAGACTATGACCATAGAACAGGAATTTGCAACTTTTTCTCCACCGTGATGCATGTGACTAATGATACTCACATGTGTCACACACTCCCGTAAGTCGACCAGTGGCCAGTGAGACTGCTTGTGCGCTTATGTGTGTATCCGGCTATAACTCCACCTTGCTCTTTCTCAGTCAGGAAAATTAATTCAAATGTCAATGAGAATGAGGGAGAATGTACGTGACTGTGATGGTCTTAAATCTGAATACGAGCTTGGAATACATCAATTTAAAAATTCAGTACTTTATTGCCTATAGTATACAACTGATTTCAACACATTTGCATATTGAATCATTGGCATTGAAAGTAATAGTAACTGCATGTGTATAATTATATCTAATTGGTAGCTCACAAGCCTTCTATCTATTCCTAGGAAATAGGCAATGATAACATTGATCTTACAACCAGGGAAGTTGAGACAAAGGGCAAAAATTATGGAGTTAATAGTTTTAGAATAGTTCAGGTGAACACTCTTGATGAATTCTTCAACAGAAGCTGAAATTTTGGCATTAAAGTGAGCAAATATTCAGTAGACTGAATGACTGAATTTTACTGCCTGAGTGGGCAGATTTTCCTGGTTTAACAGTTAAATAAATCGATCGTTACTCTATTGTTACTCAGTATTACTATTCACTGGTTCAAAACCATTTCAAATGAGAATATATCAAGCAAATAGTTGCATCCAGCTAAACAAAGCCCAAGGTAAAAATTCCTCACTATATGAATTTTTTTCAATACAATAAATGTTTGTGAGGTGTAAACTACAGGACAAGCATTGTGCTATGCACTGGAGGCCAAAGAGAAAATTAAGACAAGGTCTTTGGTTTTTATTGATTTAAAATAGATCTAGTTTTTATTGATCAATACATAGCCCAGTGGTGTTAGCTTTGATATCTCCTATACAGTAGGTCTTTCACGAATCCATGTAATTAGATCTTAGCTTAGAAATTTTCAGGAGGAAAAAATCTGGTAAAATTAATAATGATGCTAAATTGGTCATTTCCATTTGAAAGGATGAGGAAAGCATGGGGCAGTGGTGTAGGTGAGGAATCCCTTGGCCCCATACTCAGTGGGGCCTGTGCTATGCTGGTCATCAAATTCCAGTTTCACTTTGTGGCTTCTCAAATGGTCAATGATCCCATCCTTCCTGGTTTCACAAAATAGGTGCTTAATACATTGTTGCTGAACAAATGAGGCAATAAGTCCAGCATCCCAGCTGAAAGGTGATTCTCTAAGACCCCGTAAGCCAAGTTCAAAATTGACCTGATGCGTTCACCTCTGGGGTCTCACTGGCCCTGCACAGACAACCATGGGAGCCACAGGTTCAGGCTCGTGGCCCTCCATGGTATACTACTTCTGCACAGAGCTCCAGGAAACTCCCATTTTATTTTTTTTAATAATCTCTACACCCAACATGGGGTCAAACCCACAACCCAGAGATCAAGAGTTGTATGAGCTCCTGACTGAGCCAGCAGGAGCACCAGGAAGCCCCCATTTTAGAATAAGGCCAGAAGCAGAAATTAGAGCTTGATAGTCACTAGAACTTCTGTAGATAATTTAGCTGCTTGACAAAAGTCTAGCCACCATTTTAAATGGGTAGGTTTATAAAGAATGAAAATAAAGGGAAAGTTTGAACCTCAATTCTATTTCCTTTCAGCCTTGGGGGCCTCACCTTTGTAGGTGAAATGGGTTCTGAAAGTCAGCAATAGATTCCAGCATTGCCATCAGGAAGTTCAACTTACCTCCATGGGTGAGGGAAGCTGAGTATGATCTTGGATCCCTAATTAATGAAGAAGCCTCTTGAAAATTACTAGGTCCCTCCATCCATATTCAGGAGTCAAATTTAGTTTGGTCATGTTTGTTATGCAAACCTAAGCCATGATGGGAAACTACTCAATGTGGTCCCTGATTTCCCTCTATAACAGTTTGCATCTTGGTCTACAAGGTAGATAAGGGCTTCTCTGAGGTCCCTACCCCAATGCTTGCCTCTGAAAAGCATTAAATGGTCTTCCTTAGCTCTTTGGCTTAGAGATATAAAGTTATAAGGGATTTCCTGAAGCTTAAAGCTGAAGCCACAGAACACTGTTCTGTTTCTGTCCCCCTCAACACTAAAAAAGGTAATTTAATTGACTGTTTACCCATTTTCCTTCTAACCAACAGAAGATGTCACTTAGGAATACATAAGGACTTGGAAATGCTGAGCATATGCTTTAGTCTTTATTCTAATCCTTGAGGGTGTGTGAGCACAAGAGAGCTATCTGCTGAGGTTGATGAGAACTCCCTGAAGAAAGCATTATTCCAGACTTAGTTGGGGTTTGTGGTGGCAAGGGGGTTCAGTAATGTAAAATGTTTCCTAACGTTGGGAGATTGGAAAAATGTCACATGAATGATACTAATTCTGAAGACTTACTACATGTATTATATCCAAGTTAGCATAATTGCATATTTTCATTTCACATCTCTGTTTAATGGCAAGCACACTCACTCAATCAAAGTGTAGTCTTCTAGGTTATTTCATGGTTAAGCATCTTCATAGGTCTTCAATGTTTATTTCCAGCACAAGAAAAGATGCATGTTGTGATGAGCAATATAAAATTAGGGATTCGGGGCGCCTGGGTGGCTCAGTCATTAAGCGTCTGCCTTCAGCTCAGGTCATGATCTCAGGGCCCTGGGATCGAGCCCCGCATCAGGCTCCCTGCTTGGCGGGAAGCCTGCTTCTCCTTCTCCCACTCCCCCCGTTTGTGTTCCTTCTCTCGCTTTGTCTCTCTCTCTCAAATAAATAAATAAAATCTTTAAAAAATAAAATAAAATTAGGGATTCATTGATTCTTTTAGTAATGATTATTTGTTGAGTGTTTACTATGTACAAAACACTGAGCTGAAATTAACTGTATTCTAGAGTCTTTTTTCCTATTTACTGTTCTTCATTTGTCATGCATGATAGATTTGGCTGGAATGGAGTTTATACTTTGCTGGTTTGATCAGGCTTTATTCTCCTTTGTCTATTTTCTTTTCCTACATTAGCAATAATGACTATGTTATGTCTTTTGCTTTAAGTAAACATTTCTGAGTGCTAGTGATTTGCAAGTATTTAGAATTTTAAGTCATACACTACCCCTAAGTTTTCTTATTTGTTGAAAAGAAGAAGATAAACTTTAAGACTTGTTTTGCCCTAAGCCTTCTAGGATTTTATGATGTTTAGTTTATAAATGCTGACTATAAGGGAAAATACTTTTGCAAGCAAAGTTCTAGGGAGCCTTGAGCAAAGCTAAGTAGGTGAAATTTATGTTCTGTACTTCATTTCTGTTTTTAGCTCCCATCACTCCCACAAAGGCCCCAGTATCCCTGCCCTAAATGGGAGGAATAAGGAGGATAAATCAGTTCTGCCACTCATTAACCATGTAACCTTGGGTAAGTTATTAATCTTCTAGGCCTAAAAGCCTTCATCTATAATATAGGGATTATCACAGAACATTCTTCATATAGTCATTGTGAAGATTAAATAAAACATTGAATGTGAATCACTTAGCACATGCACATGTACACATTAAAGATTAATAAAAATTGCTAAGTTTTTATTTTACCAAGTCAAGACATGAAAGAAAAAAACAATCTCCATCTACTATCACAATCCTTTCGTAAAAGAAACGACAGAGTACCATTTGAAAAAGAAGACATAATTATCAGAATTTGTAATTTTAATTTAAAAATGTACTACAGGGACGCCTGGGTGGCTCAGATGGTTAAGCGTCTGCCTTCGGCTCAGGTCATGATCCCGGGGTCCTGGGATCGAGTCCCGCATCGGGCTCCCTGCTAGGCGGGGAGCCTGCTTCTCCCTCTGCCTCTGCCTCTCTCTCTCTCTCTCTCTGACTCTCATGAATAAATTAAAAAAAAAAAAAAAACATTTAAAAATGTACTACATTATCCTTGTTGCTTAGATTTCCACCATACATTAATGAAAACTTCATCTTGGATCAACTTTAAACTGAAGACTTGTGTTTAGAAACCACCAGTGACCTTTCTAATTCTCTTTTTTCATCAAAATTTACCTACCATCGTCTCATTCCCTTGAAGCCCAGTTCTCTTTTCTTTTTTTTTTTTACATTTTTAAAAATTTTATTATGTTATGTTAATCACCATACATTACATCATTAGTTTTTGATGTAGTGTTCCATGATTCATTGTTTGCGTATAACACCTAGTGCTCCATTCAGTGCTCAGTTCTCTTTTCTAACATTACAACTCATTGGTCTATAGTGAATGCTAAAAGATAAATGTATTCATCTTTTCAAAAATATGTTTATATTCTAATATAGGAGGCTTTATCCAAGTAAGTAACCGTAGTGGTGAGAATTTCACACCAGCTGGCAATTCTGGGGATAAAAGATTTAGGTACAGGTGGCCCTTTTCAGCACCTTGAATGTCCACCTGCCTTATACATGTATATGACTGGCCCTGTACCCAACTTTCCCTAGCTAAGAAAGTTAGAACGGAAGGGCACCTGGGCACTCAGTTGGTTAAGTGTCCAACTCTTGATTTCTGCTCAGGTCATGATCTTGCAATCGTGGGATCGAGCGCCATGTCGGACTCTGTGCTTATTGTGGAGTCTGCTTCAGACTCTCTCTCCCTCTTCCTCCTCCTGCTCATGTGCTCTCTCTCTCTCTCAAAAATACATAAATAAATCTTTAAGAAAAAAAAAGAAAGTTAGAACGGCAACAGATAGGCTGGGGCTTTGAATGGTTTCCTTAGCAGCACCTGTGAGACAGACTTAACTTTAAGCATCATTGTAAATGAAATAATGGTTAGAAGGTTTTCCCGCCTGTGTTTCAATTTATGTCATGTCTCTGAGTTAAAACCTATCATCCTTAGACCTATGACCTGTCATGACCCTGATGGAAAAAGAACTTATTTTTTTTTTAAAGATTTTATTTATTTATTTGACAGTGAGAGAGACAGCGAGAGAGGGAACACAAGCAGGGGGAGTGGGAGAGGGAGAAGCAGACTTCCCGCCGAGCAGGGAGCCCGATGCAGGGCTTGAGCCCAGGACCCTGGGATCGTGACCTGAGCCAAAGGAAGATGCTCAATGGCTGAGCCACCCAGGCGCCCCGAAAAATAACTTATTTTTGAGTGAGTTTCTTTCAAGGATTAACATGAAAGAGGCACATCATACCCCAAAGGCTGGCTGCATAGAGCTGGCCCCTCGAGGGGGTAAATAATGGGCTTCTTCGCGGACGATGGCAACAGTGCTAACATAACAAGATTAGACTCCATTGCAGATGTTGCCAGGGTGAATGGACAGCATAGCATACAGCACTCTATAATACAACCGTGAAGAGTGTAAGTCTGGGGTTGGAAAACCATGATTCAAACCTGAAGTGAGACACTTATCAGCCGTGGAAAACAGTCAACCTCTCTCAATTTCAGTTTTCTGAAAATGGGGTTAAGAAAAGCACTACATCACAGGCTTGTTAGGAGAATTAAACAAGTTAACTCATGTGTAACGTTTTAGCACAGTGCCTGCCCATGGTAAGCGCTAGGTTAATATTAGCTTTGTTATTATTATGGGCATTGTAACAGGATGTGCCCACTTGACTGCTAGCTTCATTAACCATTTATACTAAGTATATTTGCTGTTTTAGTCAGAACATACTCTGAAATCACAAAATATGCAAACTCAGGTCCAGATCTGAACAAATGGAAGGCATATCTTGGAGTTCCCCTTTTAATAGGTTTCACAGAAATATCCCAGCCTTTACTTAACTTTATTTTACTTCCTCAAATCACCTCTCACTTCTCATTTGTTGCTAATGTCAGTCCTGTCTCACTCAGACTGTGTTTAAGAGAGAACTTTCTTTGTTGTTGTTGTTTTTGGTTTGGCGTATCATGATTGATGGCACATTCTTTAACCATGAGCAAACATAACTTGGGTTGTCTAGTGGGTGGAACATCTCAATTCACATTGTTTCTAAAGAGTAGTGCTCAATGAGTTGTCTTGAGGTTGTCAGATTTCATAATTATAGTCAATTTTCAATTATCCACATAAATAAAAAGGGCTGTCAGTACAGATAACAGAAAATTGCAGATTCTAAAATTGTGGTTAACCATCGAGCAGAGTTGAGCCACACTTCTAATATATACCCAGTGGCAATGCCAACTGGGTTAAAGGAATTTAACCTCCCTATAATCTCCTAGAAACCCTATTCTTTGATATAGATAGTTGGCATTTTCTCAATCTTATGTAAAGGGCTAAGAAATTACAGCTTCGAGTCTTTTCTTCCAATGAGACTGGAGCTCCTATATTCCTGTTAAATACAAATTCCAGAGCTGGCTCTGTCATAGGTCTGGGCCTATCTCAGGCAATGTGTTAACTGTGTGTTCAAGTCATGATGCATATGATTAATCTCTAGTGCACTCAACCCAGAGTGTGGTAACTATACAACTGGCCTGCCTCATTTTTCTAAAGCTACTTTCAATATATAAATAGAGGGGAAAGTGGAAGCCTGAGATAGCCTATTTCAACAGTGGAACGCAGTGTTTGTTAGACATTTCTTCTTTACCTAGTCTCCTCTAGTTTTACCACTGATTTTATCCCTTGGGGTTGCCCAGGACAAATCTATTCTCCTTTTTTTTTGAATATTTGGAGAAAGCTATTATAACCTGCCTGACATGGCCACAAAGAGCTGTATGTCCTTGGCTAAATTCTTTCATCCCTCTGAGCTGCCTTTTTTTTTTTTTTTTTTAATTCTAGAAAAGGAGGGAATTGGACTATTGGACTAAGTAATTGAAAATAGATCCTTTAATTTTAATATTATATAATTCTATGAAAAAAATCTCTTTTGATACAGTATAGAATGGTTTATTAGCTATATTACTATATCCTATACTAAAAATGTAACTTCCATACATATTATCAAATTTAATCCTCAATAATATCCCTATGGGGCAATTATTTTTATTTGTAAGTGAGGAAACAAAGGGTCAAAGAGATTAAGTAAACCATGTCCTGAGTTTCTGGTACCAGCTCTCTGCTCTGAGATAGGTTTCGCCTCCAGGTTTTCTTTTCTTTTCTTTTTCCCTCTTCTTCTCTCTTCTCTTCTCTTCTCTTCTCTTCTCTTCTCTTCTCTTCTCCTCTCTTCTCTTCTTTTTAAAGATTTTACTTATTTGGGGGAGAGAGAGAGAGAGCCCACACACGAGCGAGCATGAGCAGAGGGGAGGAGCAGAGGGAGAGGGAGAAGCAGGCTCCCCACTGAGCAGAGAGCCTGGCCTGGGGCTTGATCCCAGGGTCCTGGTATCATGACCTGAGCTGAAGGCAGACACCTATCCAACTGAGCCACCCAGATGCCCCTGGGTTTTATTTTCTTGAGAAGTCAACTTTAATATCCCTGGGCTTAGTTGTCCAACTGTAAAATGGGTTAAATGCAAAACCAAGTTGACCTTCAACTCAGCAGACAATAAATCATGTCCTGTGGTCATTGCCACAAGATGTTGTGAGGCTGCAGGAAAATTGGGTCTAGGCTCATTCAACTAGGGTAAGGATTTGGCGGTTGATGAGAAATCAGCACCAGAATTCATAAGCATGTGAGCTCTTACCAGGGCCTTAAAAAAACTAAAGACATTATCGTGCAACGGAGGTCATCCCCCAACATTCTGTCACTGGGGCCTTCTGTATGCCAGGCATTGAATTAGTCGCTTTTACTTAAAGTTTCTCATTTATTACTCATAAGAACCCTGTGGAGTACCAGTTAGTGCATGTATAATTCTCCTCATTTTACATAAGATGACTTGACACTAAAAGTGGATAAATTACTTGTTCAGCCAGTAAGTGGAAGATCAGGATATTAACCAAGGCCTATGGTCTCCAAGTTCCAGACTCTTTCCACTCTGCCAGCATTTCACAGAGTGTTTCAGTCCACACTCATTCTCCAAAATGCTTTTCCAAAAAATGAAGCATACTGTGGGATCCCTCAGAGATTACCAGAACTTAGCACATTCAAGGTTCCCAGAAAATTCTGGAAAGGAAACGTGTTTAACAATTTCCTTCTTAACTTTTCCCTAAACTTATTTACAAAGGCACTTTTAAATCCAATTAACACATGTTACTATTCTGAGGAATGAAATCCTATTTCACTCTTTCTGAGAAATACTACACCATGCCACACTATGTTAGTAATTTCTACAGAAAAAGACTGTCATTATAAACTTTTTCTTCATGTTAAAAAAATATATATTTTTTTTCATGAGTAAACCGGTGGATGTCTTGAGATCAGGAGCCAGGTAATTACAGCCACTCAACAAACTTCCTTGCTATTACCTGAGAGTGTAGCATGTTGCCGTGGAATTATATACATGAGAATGCCAGGTGGAAATACCAAGAAAGCATATAAACAAATATATACATATTCTATGTTCTGAAGGATTTTACTTATGCATGGAAAATACCATTTGCTCCTTCTCCAAATTTCTGCTGTTCGACATGTTTTGCATTTTTATTCTAATTTGAATGAAAGAAAAGTGTATTTTTTTGAGATATTATGGAGAACTTTGTGATTGCTTGAATGCATTAATGATGCTGAAGTGTTTTAAAACTGGGATTGGAGATCATTGAATAAGGTAATTAACTTGGATTTGGCTATGAAATTAATATTCAATTCAGCGCTTTGGTCTATTGCTTAGTTTTAAGATCTGCCTGCCAATTCACACTGGTTCTGTGGCAGGCTTTACAAATTTTCAAAAGTAATTATTTTAGTTGGTAATCACGAGTCCACAACAATCTTAGGAATTTCTTGATGAAGTTCATTGTTTAGGAAGTGAAATATAACTTTCAGATGACTATAGCCATAGAGTGGCAAAAACCAGGGATGTGTATTTTACTGAAAGTAACCAGAAAACAAAAGGGAGAAACACCAAGGAAGCTATTGCTACAGAATCCACACAAATATCTCTTGATGTTTGTCATTCACACATGCTATTCTAGTTACCCATGGCTATGTTACAAACTATACCAAAATTTAGTGGATTAAAATAACAAACCTTTTCTTATATCTCACAATTTCATGAGTCATGAGATTTGGAGAGGGGTTAGCTGGGTGGTTCTTCTGCTCAATATACTGGTAACTGAGCTGGTCTGAAGGGTCCAAGATGCCTTTGCCGGCATGTCTAGTGCTTTGATGGGATGGCCGGGGGCTGGGCCCCTCTCTTTCTTCATGTAGTATCAGGCCTCTCTGTTTCAAGATAGTTGGACTTTTTACTCTTCAACAGGGTAGCTGGACTTCTTCCTCAGCAGCTCAGAGCTCCAAGAGCAAGTGTTACAAGAGACAGAAAATGAAAATGGTTGGGCTTTTAAGCCCTGGGCCTGGAAACAGGCATGATGTCGCTTCCACCGTACTCTATTAGTCAGAGAATAGGAGAGGGTACACAGCCCATTTCTCAATAGCAGTACCAAAGGAATTGCAGCCACCGTTAATCTGCAACATAGGCTTAAATGGGCAGAAGGGCTTGTGTCATGGAGGAAAATAATACAAACTCCCTTCTGAACTTTTGAACAGGTTAGCCCGTTGATACAGAAGTCCTTTTATTCATAAAGCCAGTGACACTATAAAAATGTACACAATGGGACACATCTAAATCAAGTTGTTTTATTAAAGAACTGCCTGTTGGTTCTGACTTGTCACCTGAACATTTCCTGTGTCCTTATGTACCCCCTGCAGGCACTTTCAAGCAGTTCATCACTCCTTTGCTATTTTGCCCTTACTAGCTAGTTATGATAGCTAATATTTGGAAAATATCTCTGAAACAAGTACCAAAGTAAATAATAAGGTAAAACAAACCTGTCAATACTAATAACACAATGATCAAGATGATAATAACTATTTTTCACTGTCTGATAATGGCAGAGTTCTGCCTGTGTACCAAGCAGGGCTTTGTTTTTGCTTTGAAGTCTTTGTTCTTATCCATGAAGATTTATAAGCTCTAAAGTACTTCAGAAGAGTTTCAGTATTAAGTTTTATTTAAGTGAGGCAAAGGAAGCCCTGTGGAGATTCTTTCAACTTTAGCCTTTTTCTTTGACTCTTCCCTTCTATGTCCCTTCTGCCAAAGCAACGGCCCTTTCTTAGAAGGTCAGTGGCTTCATGTGATCCCTCTCACTTAACAGATGTTTAATAAAAATTATATCTTAATGTAAAGAATTATTTCATTTCATGTAAACAATGATTTCATTTCAGGAAGATGATTATACAAACATTCCTCAGTGTATTTTTTCTTTATAATCAAACAGTAAGATAGAACAGGGGTTGGCAAACAACAGCCTGAAGGTCAAATCCACCCAGTTGCCTATTTTTGTAAATAAAGTTTTATTGGAACAGAGCCACACTCATTTGCTTACATATTGTCCATTACTGTTTTCATGCTATAAGAGCAGAGTTGAATAATTGTGCCAGATACCACATGGCCTGTAAGGCCAGCCAAAAATATTTACTCTCTGGTTCTTTCAGAAAAGATTTTTTGGTACCTGTGATAGTATAATTCCTTTGGAATTTTTTAAGGAAACTAATTTGTTTTTGTTTTATTTATTTATTTTTTTAAAGATTTTATTTATTTATTTGAGAGAGAGAATGAGACAGAGAGAGAGAGCATGGGGGGGGAGGATCAGAGGGAGAAGCAGACTCCCTGCTGAGCAGGGAGCCCGATGCGGGACTCGATCCCGGGACTCCAGGATCATGACCTGAGCCAAAGGCAGTCGCTTAACCAACTGAGCCACCCAGGCACCCCACGTTTTTGTTTTAAATATACTTATTTTGTTGTGGGCAATAAAAGATTGAACAAATCATAGCTGTTTAGTCTCATGGATAAATAGACAGATATACTTTAATAAAACATTGAATTTTGTAGAGATCAAAAATCCCTCCTCAGTACCGTGTTCCAACTCACTTCTGCTGCTGCCGATCTGACTTTTGTAATTTACTGAGTAACTTGAAACAAAGACAGCCTCAGAGCTAAGACTCATGAGTGTACAAGGAACAAATGAGTCAGACAAGGGAAGTTACGGACATGGTGGCCCAAATTATGTTAATTTAGTCCCTCTGTCCTGTTTTTGAAGACTTGGTTTAGACTGACATCATATTCAAACATAAAGGAAACTCCAGGGAAATCTCTGGACCATTTAGAAGGAAATATATATACTTATTCACCTCTTGCACTTGTTAGATTATGCTGTGTCTACATATGAAAGAAAACAGGTGGTTGATAATACCCCGTGTTAGCTGGGGCATTGGCAAACTAGCCTTCTTATCACTATGTGTGAGAGTATAATTTATTTCGAGGTCTCTAAAAGGCTAGCTGTTGATCTTAGAATCCAGTGCTAATATTTCCCTAATGAAATAATGGAAAGTAGATACACAAATTTATTTACAAAGACATTTATTGCAGCTGTATTTATAATAACAAAACGTTGGGAACAGTTTTTACATCAATCATGAAAAGATTAAATGTAGCAGAATAAAGGAAAATTGTGCATAATATTGAAGGGGAAAAATGAGTGACAAAACAGTGCATACAGTTTTGTTTAAACATATATGTAATTTATGCATAGCAAAGTTCAGAAGACATATACTACAAAAGTAATGGTGATGATACTTCAAAGATGGATTTATGGATACTTTGATTTGGTTTTTGGATTTTTTTTTCATATTTTCCAAATTTTCCTATCATGATAGGCATGCATTTCTTTTGTGATTAAATAAAATAACAACAAATATTTATTTAAAAGATCATATTAAGAACTTTTAAATATCCCCAACTTATCAACTGTTTATCTCGCCTATGGGACTGAAAAAGAAAAATAAAGAGGCTTTTATTGATTTCCATGGAATTTAGTTTGTTGGCTGAATTCATGTAATTAAGTGAGTATTTGTAACTATGTAGGCAGAGCCATGGGTTTTAATTTCTCTGTGTCTCCTGAATATTGATACCTATTTTTGAGATGGAGTCTTCTCTAAATCTCTTTCCTAAATGCACACATTTTTTTTCATCTAAAATAGAAAGTGTTTTGCCAGAACTAAAAAGTTAGCCACAGCATTTCATTTCCCAATAAGAATGTGTAATTTAGTATTTATATTATGTAACTTTTCAGGATGTTCAATTATATTTACAGGAAGCATGATTTTCAAAGAAAAGTAGGAAGATGAAAGACCCAAGAACAGCCTTTCAAAATTTAAATATGTGTTTTTCTCAAGTGTTATGTTTATAAAAGATGGTGCCCCAACAGTTGCTTGCTTAAATCCAGGACAGGACCAGCTTCCCTTTACCAGATGAATCAAGTTACTTTCAGTAGACTTTTGTCCTACAGGCTCCTTCGCTCTCTGGCCTTATAGCTAAGGCTGTAGAAGAGAAGAGGTCAAGAAATGCAATTGTTTGAGGCCCAAAACGCCTGCCTGCTCCCTGTGACTATCACCAGGATCAATTTATGTCCTGCAAGCCACTGAACAGCTCTGGTGTGTGGATGGCTTTTGGCCAGTGGTAGCTCGGATACTTCATATCCTATTTCCCTCTTCTGCATCACCTAGCTCTCCCTCCAACAAATACTAATCAGATTATTTAGAACTTAAGCACATATTTTCTATTAATCTAGCTATAGAATTGATTTCCTTCTCACAGAAGCTGTGTGAACTCGAAACGTAAACAGAGTGATTTTCTAGCAACTGTGACAGAAAATAGAATATTTAAACAACAGGTGGTAAAACAGATTGTATTACAGAAAGTATTAGCATTCATTAGGAGAGAGTTAGTCTTAGCTTTGGCCCAAAAGGTACCTGGAAACATTGTGCATAAATGCAAAGTTGTCTGCACTCCCAGGCCTGCTAGAAGTCCAAGCAAAAGTTTTAGACTTTATAAGAGAACTGGCCAAAAATTTTGAAAATCTTAAATTTTGGGCTGCGTGTCTTGTTTTAACTGAAGCCCTTTTTTATATTTGCATCGAGAAAAATAAAGCAGTAACTACATCAGGTATTCGTCTGTACTGGAAAAGGTTTGAAACAAATGTTGATAGACTAAATTTTTTTAAAAACCTACATGTTTTTTGATGCCACATTTCCAAGCTTATCACAAATGTTCCAAACGACCTTATAGAGTCTCCTGTATTTCAAGACATTTTTATTTTCATTTATATTACATGCAGTAAGAATCTCACAAAGGAAACAAAATACAGTAGTAAATGTACAAGGTGAGAGAACAAATATTGGTCATTTAATTTCAACATATACAGTTGCCAGTTCAGCATTTTGCCACTTGGGACACTGTGAACAAATTCGTAGTAATCATATATTTGGTCTCCAGTGAATGGAAACAGGGAGAAAGAAATTTCCTTGACGAAGATCCATATCAGGATGGTTTCATGCTAACATACTGTCAACACATTTGAGCTTTCCAGTTAATTGTGATTAATTCAAGAAATAAGATCTTTTGAGTATCAAATTTATCGCTTCAAATCCTTGGGTTGATTTCTTAGTATAACACCTCATGTGCCACTCAGTAGGTTCTTCAGTAAGAATTGTTTGATGGTGATGAGGATGGAGATGGTGCCTTCCCAGGATGGAATGTCATGTATGCCATTTGTAGGCATCACCTGATGCTGACTTTTGCTTGACAGCACCCAGCCCCTTATTAATGTGACCTTCACTTTTCAATTAAGCACAAAAATTTTAAGACCTACAAAAAGCGGGTGATTTTGTAAATCCCAGGTTCCTTCTTTCCAAAAGATTCTAAACTCTTCCTTCTCTCTGTCTTACTTTTCATGTCTGACATGTTATCAAAACCTGATCTACTGGAAAACATCTTATACTGAAAAAAAAATACAGGCTTTGCAGTTAGATACCTTAGGTTTCAATTCTTGCCTCTGCCTCTTTCTGTCTGTCTGAACTAGGGTCTGAATGTTTGTCTCCCTGCAAAATTCATATGTTGAAATCCTACCCCCAAAAGGATGGTATTGGGACATGGGGTCTTTGGGAGGTGACTAGGTCATGCAGGCAGAGCCCTCACTAATGGGATCAGTGCCCTTATAAAAGAGGTCCCAGAGAGATCCCCAGAACCTTCCACCATGTGAGCTTACAAGTGAAAGGCAGCCACCTAGAAGGGGGCTCTCACCAGACACTGAATTTGCCAGCTTCTTACTCTTGGACTTTCCAGCCCCCAAACTAAATAAATGTTTGTTGTTTGTAAGCTAGCCAGTTTATGGTATTTTGTTTTAGCAGGCTGAACAAACTGAGACACTCTGACTTTAGCAAGTTTTCACAATATTTAGAGATTTTGAGTGGCTACATGTGGAAGAGTAGTTAGGGCAATGAGAAGAATTGCTTTTGGTGATTGAGATCTTGGGTCTCAAGCTGGGACAAAAATCTCTGATCAGAAGCATTCTGGAGATGGCATTTGTCCGTCTTAGTAAGGAAACACCTCAAGTTTAGAAAGGTTTAAAATAATCCAAATCACACTGTAAAAATTCTCAAATTTAAGGAGACTGTATACATTTAGCATTCCTTTTTTATAACGAGCTCTTAAGTACATACATGCCTATCTGTTAACAATGTCACATCATTAATACGTCTCAGTGAAAAAGTTCCTAATTAGTTGAATTAGGATCTACTATATAGAGTCTTGTCTTTTCCTCTGTAAATGAAAATATATTTTAACTGAGATTTATTGATTTGCTCATCCATGTATGTAGTCAATAGATATTTACTGAGCCCCTAAAGGGGATCAGACGTTCTAGGTGTCTTGCTAGGGATCCGGGAGCAAATCACCCAGCTAAGATAGATGACTGTTCTTGTTCAGTTTACATTCTAGCAGAATTAGACAACAAACAGATCAGAACATTTCAGAGAGTGATGTGTGTTACTCTAAAGGAAATAAAATGTTGATTGGATAGAGAGAAACTAGAGGAAGTTTAACTGACACAGGGAGGTGGGGAAGAGCCTGAGCTTACTGCGTTGTCCTCTTGCTATGAAGACGGAGAAAGAGTGGTTCTGCAAGCCAGTTTCTGAATGCATTTTTATCATTTCAACTGAAAGAAGACTGTAAGATATTTTAATCTTTTAATGCCAACATGTACAAATAATTCAAAATATGTGTTTCCTTGATTGTGTACTAAATTTGTCCACATGAAATACTTTAAGTTTATATGCCTTACCCAGAAGAATCATTTGAACTTTCTCTTTCCTAAGTTTTAATTCATTTGATCAGTTTGTCATTTTACAGTTGTTCTTTAGTTTTTGTGTTTTTTTTTTCTGATAGCTTTGAAAACCACCATAACAGTGACTGTGGTGGCAAAAATTCAGGAAAGACAATAAATCATCAACAGAGTGTCAATTTGTCTCTTTTATATTATCTTTTTTAAAAAGCCTTCTAATTTCAATATCTGAAAAACCACCTCTGGAAAAGAGATAAAGTGATAATTTTCTTCCAACTGCGAGATCATTTGGAAATGACTCTTTCCTGTTGCTGTTCTATAACACTTTTAGGAACTAACAGATACAATGCTGTTGTAGCTACAAAAATGATTCTCTATTTTCCTTTGAAGAACAAGAAAAGAATATAGGGTAGTGGTAGTATAAGACTTTTTTTTTTTCCCTAATGACAGTAAAACATTCACACACTAGATGACAAATTAACTTTTTTTTCCTTCATCCAATTTGTATAGTCCTACCATTTGGGGATTCCATCCTAAAGCTATCTCAGATATGTATGTTATTTTAATAATAATAACAAGAACAACAACCTGACTCGCTTGCTGTATTGGATACAAGTTAAAATCAGTCTTGATTCCCTTCCAACTCTTGAGAATGGGAAGAAGTTCTTACATGAATTCTCCCTCTCTCTCCTGGAAGGTTTACGAGCTGAATAGTAGCATTAGTTTGTACATCTCTGTGATATTTGAATATAGAACTCTAGAACTAGTATTGGAAAGAAGGAGGTAAGGCCAAGATTCAAGAAGGCTGAAGAAATTATGAGGAGTTAATCATCTAATTTAAGTGAGTTTAAGGCATTTAATCTTTTAAAGTTACATCCAGATGAATGTTAAGATGCTTTTGGCTACAATTACAGAAATCCTCACTTGAAATGGCCTCAATGATAACAACATTTATTTTCTCATATAACAAAGTGTCCAGAGGTAGGGCAGGATCCAAATTTGGCTGATTTAATGACTCAGTGACGTCGTCAAAGATTTGGAGTCTTCGCATCCCTCTGCTTTGCTGTCCTCGGGAATGGCTTTAACCCTTTATTTTTCTCTTTGCTCGAAGATGGCTGTCAGTAGTCATCGGACTACGAATGTTCTTCTATACGTCCAGGAGAAGAGAAACCGTATACCCTAACCAGTCCGATTTGGGGTTAGGTACACCCCAGACCAATAATAATCCCTGGGGAATGCCATACACAGTTTCTAATCAGGATCAGGAGGTGAGGATGGGAATCTGGTTTCTTAAAAGTGCATACCTGTGTGAGAAAGATGTTATTTATGGACTAAATGGAAATAGGTGTTTGGTAGGCAACTATTATAATTCTCTGTTTCAAGATACTAAAAGAGTTTGCCGTGATATCATAAGACAGCAAGACAGCAAGCAAGATCACATGACAGCTTCTTTGAAACAATCAGAAGAACAAGAAATACTTAAAACTAGAAAGAAGTTGGCGCGCGCGCGCGTGCGGGAGGGAGCAGGTGGGGAAGGAGAGAGACCGAGACGAGGCCGCCGCCCCCGCCCCCGCCCTGGCCCCCAGCGCCCACCCGGCCGGCCCGGCTCAGCCAAGATCAAGGCGATCCTCATCTTCAACAACCGCGGGAAGCCGCGGCTCTCCAAGTTCTACCAGCCCTACAGTGAAGATACACAACAGCAAATCATCAGGGAGACATTCCATTTGGTATCTAAGAGAGATGAAAATGTAATTTCCTAGAAGGAAGATTGTTAATTGGAGGATCTGACAACAAACTGATTTATAGACATTATGCAACATTATATTTTGTCTTCTGTGTGAATTCTTCAGAAAGTGAACTTGCCATTTTAGATCTAATTCAAGTATTTGTGGAAACATTAGACAAGTGTTTTGAAAATGTCTGTGAACTGGATTTAATTTTCCATGTAGACAAGGTACTTTCTATATTGTCAAATCTTATAAACTTTTTATCTGAGAAAAAAACGGTAATTTGTATTTCTCAAAGTAAAAATGGATTTAGTGAATAAAAAAAAAAGCTAGAAAGAAGTTGACCACAAATAACAGACCAAAGACATTAATATCAATCCTAGTTCAAAATCAAGAACTGGTTATGAAAAGGTGCAGACAGGGGTGCTTGGCTGACTCAGTCGGAAGAGCATGTGACTCTTGATCTGAGGGTTATAAGTTTGAGCCCCACATTAGGTTTAGAGATTACTAAAATAAACTTAAAATATAAATAAGTAAAATTTAGTAAAAAAACAAACAAAAAAAAGAAGCTGCAGACAGCTGATCAGACCACACACCTTCCCTGTCTGCCCCAAACTTCTCATTTCAGTCATCCCAGACGCCTTGCTAAAAAACAAGTTCTTCCTCTATTATCCCCAATCTACTCCATCCTTCTTTCTCCTGATTCTTTAATTATAAAACAATTCTCCTATATCGTTTATCTCTTCGCAAATGCTTTTTTCCCCTTCTGTACAATCTGAGGTATTTGAAGAAGAATCAGCTTTTGTTTGCAAGGTGTGTGTGTGTGTGTGTGTGTGTGTGTACATGGATGTGAAGGTTTTGGAAGGGATATGAGTACCACCCCTCTGTACGCCCTGCCTTTCACCCCACCCCACTCTGCTTGGCCCCTTGATCTGGGCACGCCTGCAGTTTTACCAGCCTGAGCCAACCTAAACCCTGTCTCTCTATCAAGTCAAAGGAATTAGACAGTAAAGGGGGAAAAAGAAAGGATGAGATTGGAGATGTAGACCTAGAGAAGGCTTCACAGAGGAGGTGACACTTAACCCAACAAGTACAATCTAAAAAGAGAGAAAAGCAAGTGTTGAAGAACTCCATTTCATTTAGTTAGATCACCAAGTAAGGGAAAAGAGATTAAGTCAGACAAAAAGGCAAGGGTCATCTCAGGTGGCTTTTAAATCTGGCCAATCCCTACTAATCCTGATTCAATTCGTCTGGGATGGGGCCTGGGCTTAGATAGGTTTTAAAAGCTCCCCGGGTGATTCCAATATACAACTGGCTTATGAACCACTGATCTAAAGAGACATTGAATAATTCAAGCAAGATAATGACCGTCAGATTTGGGAGCAATGCCTAAGGAGAAGCTGTCTAGAATGGGAGGGAAGTTTGAGGAGTGGTGTGAGAGTTGGAAGGCAATAGTACCTGGAACTCAAGAAAAAGGGAATGGCCATCAATGTCAAAGTCATTACAGAGGTCAGGACTGGGCCAGAAAAGAGACTACTGGATTTTTCTTATTAGCATCATTTATAGGAGTAACTTCAAATTACACAGAGAAGAAAGACTGAGATTCACCTGGGTTGGGTGGTGAATAGAAGGTAAAAAGGGTAGATGTTTGGTTGTGAAGGGATGATCGCTGTAGAAAAAACCTTTTGTTCATGTTATAATCTAGCATGGAAGTTACCTGAGATATTTATATGTTGAGAGCAATGAGTCTCTGTCACCAAGAGCATGGATGAAAGTGATTTATATGTTTTCTATCACGGTAAGCCCAATATGAGTGGGTTCCCTGACATGATCACCAATATAACATATACTATGAGATTGCACCCCCACTCTTGCCGCTGAGTTAAGAGTATACCGTCCTTAGAACAAGTCGGTTTTCTATTCAGCTTTGGTTGGATCACACCCAGAGAACTGTATTCCGCTTTGGTTGTCATTTTTTAACACCTTTTAGGAGGTTTATCAACAAACTGGGGGCCATTCCAAGGAGAGTAACCAAAATATTAGAGGGAATCAAAACCATGTCATATGACAAATAGTTAAGAAAACTGGGGATACTTTACCTGGAGGAAAAAAAAAGATTTGAGTAGAAATAACGTTTTATGTATTTAAAGGCCATGATATGGAAAATGAAGGAGGTGTTCCCTAAATCTTGGGAGACAATATTTTGGCTGTCACCAAAGCAAAATTATCCTGGGGCCTAGAAAAATAGGGATGGCTTTTCCCCAGAGTAGGTATGACTTAATGGAATAGAAAGGCAGTGACCTCTATGAGAGCAGGGAAATTGGATGTGTTAAATTATAAGGGAAGTAGCGCCTGGGTGGCTCAGTTGGTTAAGTAACTGCCTTTGGCTCAGGTCATGATCCTGGAGTTCTAGAATGGAGTCCCGCATCAGGGGTCCCTGCTCAGCAGGGAGTCTGCTTCTCCCTCTGACCCTCCCCCTTCTCGTGCTCTCTCTCTTTCTCATACTCTCTCTCTCAAATAAATAAATAAACCCTTTAAAAATAAAATAAATCGGAAGGGAAAATCACATATAGAACAAGAGAATTAGTGACCAATGACCAAGGGAGTAGAGAGTGGGTCAAGGCAAAGCACCCCTTCCAAGCTTGGAAGGCACTGTGGTTGCTTTAAGCAAAACTGAAGAATATAGAACAATACAAATCAAAGAGGAGGCAGGAATCCTAATACTAGGTAAAAACTGTGAGGATATAGGTTTTATGACCTTACATCTCTACATCTAGAAGTATCTATATCTCTAAATGTAATACATGCTCATTATTACAAAAAATTCAAACAATATGTAAGCATAAAAAATACAAAGAGAATATTATTTTCACACTTGAGGGCTTCCAATGAATGATACTTATTACTCATCCAAGATCAGAACCAAGGAGATAAAGAGTCAAGCAGATAGACATCAAAAGGTCAGCTTTGTTACTGTTAGAACTACTATAGAATGTGGCCTAGGTGGGAGACAGCAGAGGGCCTTGCTAATACCAAGCCCCAGGGGAGCACTCAGCTGTCCCAGTCATCAAGAATACTATACAACCTAAGAAGGTCCACCTCCATAAAATTTACAGCATGGAATGGGAGGGCAGAGGAGTGGGTTCTGTTGAGTTCTGATTCCCAGCAGAGTTTGGAAAGACACGACATGACTGAGTTAAACCTGTTCACTTCTGCAAACTTACCCCTCCACCCATCTACAGGAGTGGTATTTCTCTGATGTCTGCTCCTTACCTAGAAATAAGAGTTGGAGAGAATAAGCTTGCTCCATCATATGACCCAGACACCTCCAAGGAGTGGAATAGGAGTAAGGGCCAAGAGGTCAGAAGTGTAGGGGAAACTCTTCCCTCAGTTGGGGGTTGGGGGGAAGTGGGAGTAAGTTGTTTCTACCATCCTCCCTATGGGAAACCACTGTTAACAATGTGAAATTGGTTGGAATTTATCCTTCTAGACTACCTTTTTTTTTTCAGATGGATATAAACTACAGTTTTTTGTACAAAAATCAGAACATCATGTAAACCATTTTATAACCTCTTATTTTTTGCGTAACGATATATTGTAGACTTTTTTCAAATAGATATATATAGATCCAACTTACTCTTTTTAATAATACTTAGGATTTCAGCAAATTAAGTTTTCCTACTGATTGTCATTTAAATTCTTCCTAATTTTTTATTACTATTAAAAATAGTAACTCAAAGAATATCAATGTGCATACAAGGACCAGGACTTTAATAGTGCTGTTTCAGGTGTAATGAGCTGCCTGGTGCTGAATATATTTAAGCATTGATGGTTGATGACTTGGCAGGTATCATTTAAAAACAATGGAAGCTGCAAATGAGCAGTGAGAGCAGATGACAGTTGTGAGTTGCCCCAATAGAACTCTGGCGAGCGAAAGAACTGTATATTATCAGTTGTAAAAGTTCTTCCAGCCTTGACAAGTTAGACCTGCCCCACATACATCTGCTCAAGTTGCTGGAAAGTGTACCTTTTGTTCATTAACACACCTTCTCCCCACCATAACTGTATTGTTTTTGCTCACTAACTCAGCAAGAGATTTCCTGACCAAAGTTTCCCAGAAACCCAGAAAAGAAATTACAGCAGTGCATGACCTTTGAACCCCACATCTCAGCTGTTTCTACCATTTTCTAATGAATTTTCACAGCGCCTCTGCAAACCAGGTCATCAAGATACGGGAAGGGGCTGCCAGGATTTTAAAGGCAAGAGCCAACATTACCTTTTGTTTTCAAGTGGGGGAAAGTGTGACTTAATAATTGCTTCCGAGTGAATGTTTCCTCTGTTTTTTTTTTTTTTAAGTAAGCCCAAATGTGGAAGTTTTAAGAATATTAACTTGTCAGTATCATCAAGAAATTTTTTTATAGGGAGGTGGTAAAAAGGTAAAAGTTTGCTGACCCTGAAGTTATATGACTGAAATTTGCTGTTTTTGGAAAGAACTTTATAATAGTTTTTTTTAAGCTTTTTATTTGGAAATAATTTCATTACAGAAAAGTTCCATGAATAGTACAAGAACATCCATATACTCGTTATCCAGAAACTCTCCCTCTCCTCCCCCCGCAAATATATACTGACATATACATACGTACATATACTCTTTCTGAACTTTCAAGAGTAAGTTGTATATGCCTAAAGAGAGAAGAATATTCTCTTACACAGCCACAGTAGAGACCAAGGTTTTAACATTGTCTCTCTCCTTAATTTAATAAGAAATAAATTTAAATCCATGTTCCTAGTTCTCATTTTTCACTCAAGCTCCAGAACAATATTTGAAGGACTTAGCAGTTATTTCTAGTTTGTTTTTCTACAAGCACTCCAGCTTTTACACATGCCCCATGCTCCAAACTTTGTAAATCTCTGTCTTTGTTTGAATTTCCTTTGAAAAAAGAGCCTGAGAGAAGGACCTGTAAATGCCAGTGGTTCTTGAACAAGGTGATTCCATGGGGTCAGAGTGAAGCCCAGGAGGGAATGAGACAGAGAGGGAGGGAGAGCTGACAATAAAAATGTGCATTATCAAGGTTACCATTGAGGATAGGTCCCATGGGACCTCCTGAGAAGCATACAGGAGGGTCTCTCAGAACTATCCACATGAGTGATAGCACGCAGGCGTATTTATCCAGGTTGTTATTCCCCATCGGTTGAGAGTTACCCCTGGGAGGCTTGCTTTCCTCATTTCAAGGCTGAATTTTCACTCATGAAATCCCCTTTTGGATTTGATGTTAGTAATACTGAGTTGACACAAGAATTTGTGAATTTTCTTAACAGATAGATGCTTTTGCTACAAAGTCGAATCAGTTTGTCTAAAAAAGAAGAACCAATATTGTCAAGTTGGATGTGAATATTAAAGGGAAATGCTTGTTTTCGTACTTGCTTCAGTGGTAAGAAAACTTTTAAGTATGTTTGGAAGAATTTGGATATGTGAATATACTTTTTCAACTGTAAATTTATGAAATCTAAATGCACAAAATGTTTCCGATAAAAATTTTAGATCCAGATTGAAATATGCTGTAAATGTAAAATACACACTCGATTTTCAAGACTTTATATAAAAAAAGAATTTACAATCTCTTATTAATAATTTTACTATTGATTTTATGCTAAAGTGATATTTTGATATACTGAGTTAAATAAAATATACTATTCACTTTTTCATCTGTTTCTTTGACTCTT
This sequence comes from Phoca vitulina, assembly GCF_004348235.1. NCBI lineage: Eukaryota > Metazoa > Chordata > Mammalia > Carnivora > Phocidae > Phoca > Phoca vitulina. The sequence goes on along the minus strand of NW_022589706.1, from coordinate 57,931,494 downwards.
TTTACTTTAGCCACTAGGAAATTTAAAATCACTCATCTGACTACATTATATTTCAATTGGACAGTGCTACCCTAGAAAATTACTTATGAAATTTAGATAACAATAAAGTAACTCAGTAAGGGAACAGGATATAAAATTAACTGCAACATTCAAATCTCTTAAATCTCAAATTTCTTAATGCCCATTTACAGGGCATTAAGATAAAAAAAAAAGATAAAATATTTAGGAACAGACCTTACAAAAAATGTTGAAGACGTATACAAAGAAAGTTATAAAACATTCCTGAAAGACACACAAAGAGACTAAAACAAATGGAAATATGTTCCTTTTTCTTGTCTCAAAATCATTAAGATATCACTTCTGTACTTAATTCAGAATTTTAACGTGATCCCTATAAAAACACCAACACGTTTTTCTGGAGCTAGACAAGTTGATAGGAAATAAAGTTCATAGGGAAAAATAAACATCCTGGAGTATCTAGGAAAACATAGCAAAGTAAGAGCTACTTGGGGAGGGAATAGCTATGTCAGCTATTAAAATACTCTGCAAGACCTCTGTAATTAGAACCATATGATACCAGCACATATATCACCAAACAGACCAATGAAATAGAATTAAAAGTCCAGAAATAGACCCAAATGCATATGGAAATCTCATATATGATAATGATGGAATCACAAATCCCTGGGGCAAAGATTAATAAATGCTACTGAGACAACTGGGCAGCCATTTGGAAAAAGATGAAATTAGATTCACTCTTCACGCCTCACATAAAAATAAACCCCAAATGAATCAGAGATCAAAATGTAAAGCATGAAACTATATAAGCACTGGATGAAAATATGGGTGAATTCAACTTTAATGTCAGTGTAGAAGGAGCTTCTAACTATGACTCAAAATTCAGATGCAAAAATAAGTTTCACATTAAAAAACCTTTTTGCATGGGTGCATGGGCAGAAACATACCATCAGCAAAGTCACGAGTCAAATGACAAATTACAAGAAAACTTTTACAGCATGTATCAGAGGTAAAGCGCTAACACTTCTAATACAGAATTTCTAAAAATTGAAAAAACATTAAAAATCCTATTGAAAACAGGGAAATGACATGAGAAACAACTCACCAAAAAGATACAAAAATGCAATATGTGATCCTGGGCCAGATTCTGTATGAGAGGAGGGAAGAAACGCTGTAAAGGACATTATTGGGGCAATTGACAAAACTGGAATGTGGACTATAAATTGGATAAAAGTATTTATTTATTTTAAATTTCCTGAATTTGATTACTGTACCGTGGTTATTAAAAAATATCTTTGTTCTTAGAAAATATACTCTTAAGTATTAAGGGGTAAAAGTATGATACAAATGGCTCAGAAAAGACGTGCGTGTGTGCGTGTGCGCGCGTGTGTGTGTGTTTGTGTGTGTGCGTGTGTGTTTGTGTGTGTGCGTGTGTTTGTGTGTGCGTGTGTGCGTGTGTGTGTTTCTAATTCTCACTAACATTTGGGACCTACTGGTTTAGAGCAGGGGTTAGCAAACTGCTTCTGAAAAGGGCGTAACAGTGAGTATTTTCTGCTTTGTGGACCAGATGGTCTTGGTGGCAACTACTTAACTGTTGTTGAGGCACAAAAGCAGCCATAAAAAAATACACAAATGAATGGGTGTTCTCTAATAAACTTTATTTTAAAAAGCGGTGGCTGATAACTACACTTGTGGTGAACATTTTGTAATGTATATAAATGTTGAATCACCATGTTGTACACCTAAAACTAAGGTAACATTGTATGTCAACTATACTTCAAATTAAAAAACCAGAGAGAGAGAGAAAGAGAGAGACAGGTGGCGGGATTTGCTCCCCTGCCTCCCATCAAGGTTATACTAATTTTGGAAGAAAATAAGAACAGATACTGGGAGAACAGTAGTTTTGCCACAAGTACTTTGCATAGCGCCTGGCATTTATGTTCTAAGTAGTAGATACTGCTTTTTCTTCAGTCATAAATAAACTTTTATGTATTTTATTTTTTTTAAGATTTTATTTATTTATTTGACAGAGAGAAAAAGCGCGCGCACACCAGTGGGGGGAGGGGCAGAGGGAGAAGCAGGCTTCCCGCTGAGCAGGGGGCCCCATGTGATCCCAGGACCCTGAGATCATGACCTGAGTGGAAGGCACACACTTAACCGAATGAGCCACCCAGGCACCCCTAAAACATTTTTACTTCAAAACTATCCTTACAGAGGGAAGAGTCACACCTTCTGACCCGCCATGTCCACTAACATTATGTCGGACCCAGGGAGGCTGAACAAAGTGCTGAAGTACAAGCCCCTGCCAGTGTCACCCGGCCTCGGACCACCCGACACTGAACCACATGAACCTGCTTCGGCTCGATCTTCGGCATGTGCAGCCTCCTGCTCAAGCTCAAGTGGTGTGCCTGGGTCGCTGTCTACTGTTCCTTCCTCAGCTTGGCCAACTCCCAGAGCTCTGAGGACACTAAGCACATGATGAGTAGCCTCACACTGTCCATCTCTGCCATGGTGATGTCATATCTGCAGAACCCTCAGCCCATCATGCCCCCCTGGTGATGTCATCCTAGGACCACTCTAACCACCTTCCCCCAGGCCTGGCCCCTGGCTGCTCGGCCTTCTGCCCTCAGCTGCGGCCCTGGGCTTCCCTGGGTGACGTGGTCTCGGCGCCCACAGTGAGATGGAGGGAAGCTGATGCTTTTCCTGGGATTCCACTTCTGCCCGGGCAGAGAGGGTTACCTAGGCCTACCCCTCCCGCCTGCCTTCCCAACCCCGCCTGCTGCTGGGGGAGATGCTGTCCATGTTTCTAGGTGTATCCACTCCTTTTTTTGTTCAAACCAGTTAATAATAAAGTTTTGCATTCCAGCAACAAAAAATGAAACAAAACAAAACAAACCTAAACTTACAGAAAACTTGCAGGAATAGTATAGATAATATCCATATATACTTTACCCAGATTCTCTAGGTTTAGATTTTGCCTCGTTCACTTTCTTCTCCATTCTCCCTCTCTCTCTGTCTCTCAAAATAAAAAGTACATTTGTAGTCTCTAAAGAGGCAGTTGGATGGGTGCATATGACCACACGCTGGCCAATGGGAAGTGAACTAACATGAGATGCTGTTGAAGAGAGAACACGTGGCCACCTGTCGCCTTCCAGCCCTCTTGTAGCCTGGAATGTGTATGTAATGATGAGCCATCCTGGACCAGGTGGATGGAGGCAATTCCGGCTGATTAGATGAAAAAAAATATAGAAGGAGCTTGGGTCCCTGACTGGAATGCTCATGCACAGAATGTTGGTTGAGAAACAAACAAACAAAAATCTGTCTATGCAATCGCCTATTATTCAGGTTCTGTTAGAACATCAAAGCTCTACAATAAGTGATATTTTAACATCTTAAGCATTATCAGTATTCTGTGGTGGTAAAGAGTATGCATTCTGGACCTACACTGCTAAGGTATAAATCTTAGCTCAGCCACTTACCTGCTGTGTGGCTTGGGGGAAGTTATTCAGTCTCCCTCAGCCCTCTTGGGTTTGACTTGAGTACTGAACTCATAAAGTCATTTTGATGATTAACAGACTTACACATTAAGTGCTCAGAGCAGGGTTGGTGTATAGCAAGCATTCGGTGTTAACTATTTTTACTCCTCGCAGATACTTGTGAGTGGTGGGTATTATTTTGAACATTTTATAGGTGAAGAACTTGAGACTCAGCAAAGCTAACAAATTTGCCCAGGGTTATGTAATTAGTAAATAGTGGAGCTAGGATTTAGACTCATCTTATTCCCATGTCTGTGCTTTCCACTTCTATGCATTTTCATTCTATAATTTTTTTTAATTTTACTTATTATTTATTTGCCAGAGAGAGACAGAGAGACAGAGAGAAAGAGCAGGGGGAGCAGCAGAGGGAGAGGGAAAAGCAGGCTCCTCGCTGAGCAAGGAGCCTGAGCAGGACTCGACCCTGGGACCCTGGGACCATGACCTGAGCCGAAGGCAGATGCTTAACCAACTGAGCCACCCAGGCGTCCCTCATTCTATAATTTTAATACCTTAACACATTAGAGTTGTCATCTTAAGGAAAATCAAAATTTTGCCAGCCTTTCTGATATTATTTTCTGTTTTTAGTGTTGCTTTTATTTGGATTAATATGAGGGTGGGGATGGGCCCTAAAGTTAGTAGAAGCTCCATGCCCTGGGGCTTCCTTGACAGGTGTTCACCCAGCCCTGTGTGAGTTAAAGATTTCAGTAATATTACAAAGTGGAAGGTATCTTTTTTTTTGGTAAGACTTTTAACATAACCTCATGTAACAATATTTTGACCTATGCACCATGCAGTTCCAATACAGATTAAAACTTGATAATCTCCCAAATATCTTAAAATATAGTTAATTATAGCTCCAATTGTAACTAAAGTGCTTGTGGACTCTAAAACATCTATGTAGGTATTATCAGAGGTCCCCTGGAAACTGAACTCCTTCTTTTGGAGTTTTAGGAGGGGATGGGACCAAGTGTTAGTATTATGTTTGCAATTTTTCTTTCCTTTTTGCTCAAGCACAAATTCCCTAATTCTTTAAACTTGTTTTGATCACAAATTAAAGGCTGTACATAATACTGTTATTGCCCCATAGTGACTGTGTCGTCAGTGTGCTGGGGGCATCGGTCTGGAGCACACAGCTTCCTCGGGCTTCTGTCCTGATGCTCCATCCGGTACACACAGCACAGCACACTTGAATAATTTTATAGTTCACATCTTACTTTATTTTATTTTTGTTACATGTTGTTAATGTTGGAACTTAAGCCTAATAGGCTATAGTGTACCTTAAAAACATTTTTTAGTTTTTTGAAAAATGTTTAATTTTTAGAAATAAATAATATAGTCATGAGATTCAAAAAGCAGAAAGCATAATATAGTATATAGTCTAAAAATCTCCCTTCTATGTTTCCTTGTCTCCCGATTGCCCAATTTTGTCCCAATCTTCTCTTGGGTTAAAATATACCCTTTCAAATTCATTTATATGATATACAAGCAAATTCTAATACAGATTCTGATCTCCCTCCCTTTTTTATACATAAAAAAATGTATATTTAGCATATTGTAGACCCTGTTCTGCACATTGGTTTTTTTCAGGTAACTCATCATTCCATATTAGTACATGGAGGTTCAGTATAGAATAGTGGTTAAGCACATACATGTCAGAATGTCAAAAATAAAATAGGGTTGTTTCTTACATCATCCTCCAAATCCTCTGGAGAGTGAATGAGTTATAACTTCAATTATTTTGGCTGAAGCAACACTTCTGATCCAATCTAGGTTCTCTTTTGTGGATCCCTAATGGTAAGAAGTCGTGAGCCAGATGTGATAAGGAAATAAAAGAGGGCAGCTCAGCTATGCAGAAATCCAGACCTGGCAGCAAAAGCTTTTAAGGGCATCTTCAGCGATTATATCACAAGAAATAATTTAATTATTGTACAGGATCAGGGAGCAGGCATACATAAAGTGGTCTAAGTGATGTCAATAAAGTGGATCAGAATTTGCCACCCCAAAATATGCCACTGTGGCATAAGGATTATTTTGAGCTGAAGGCAGTTAATAAATAGCAGACACAAAGTCTCTGCCCGCCCCCTTTCTCACAGAGGCATACATTTCCCTTTGTAAAGGTCACATAAAATTCCCTTTATGAAGCTGTGCCCCCTCGCCTCTCCAGCACCGGGAGGAGCACAACCCTTATCACAGGAGACAAAAAGTCAGGACTGAGATGAATGAACAAACCTTACTAAAATAATCCTTATCTTCTCTTAGTTTCTTCCATATATTTAGCTTCCCACAATTTACCACCCCTAGAAGCCCAAATCCCTTTTTTATGTCGATACTTCTCCATAATTTATCACCCTGTGTTAAAATGGTATATAAGCTTGTAGGCCTGAGCACTTCTTTGGGTGTGTGTGTGAGAGAGAGAGAGAGAGAAATTCATGACTGCATACAAAATAAACCCTTCTCTTGTTAATCTATCTTTTGTCAATTTAACCTCACTCACTTACCATAAGAGGATAGAGGAAAATTCTTCCTCCCCTACAACAAGGATATCACAAAGAGTTCCCACTGAAGAAAAAAAAAAAGATGTAAAGATGCCAAATTATTTTCTGACTTAGAACTACCCTGCTTGAAGGAACACTGATGATGACATGCTGTATTTAAACTTACTAGCTCCAGGGATGCCTGGGTGGCTCGGTCGGTTAAGCGGCTGCCTTTGGCTCAGGTCATGATCCCAGGGTCCTGGGATCAAGCCCCGCATCAGGCTCCCTGCTGAGCAGGGAGCCTGCTTCTCCCTCTGCCTGCCGCTCTCCCGCTTGTGCTCTGTCTCTCTGTCTGACACACACACAAAAAAACTTAAAATAAATAAATAAATAAACAAACTTACTAGCTCCAGGGGGTAAAATTTTAATACTCATTTTGTACACAAAACACCCTGTTTTGAAATTACAAACTTATATTTGCTCTGTTTTCTCCATTGCCAATAAGGTCTGAACATCTGATCGCTTGTTTTCCCCATGTGTAAAGGATAATTCTTAAAAGAAATAAATTCATGGCTTTCATATAAATATAAAGTGGATATGTCCCAAATGTTTTCTTTAACTCTTTCATTAATAAGGAAACCAGTAAGATGTGAAAACTAATTCAAAGAACAGATATGTATACGGGCAATCAGGAGTACTGGAGTGAATTTGCTCAAAGAGACACAATTGGCCTCATCCCTTTGGTGGAAACAACCACACTCACCTTGACAAAGTTCATTTACATTTCTATGAACAGGAATTTTGGCATCACCACCAATTGTCTACAACTTACAGAGCTGTAAAATCCTTCAGACACAATGAAAGACATGGACCCTATAGAGTGCGATTGAAAGGTGTGCTAGACAACACCTCGCATTCCATTAAGAAGACACCTGAAAATCTAATTTTTTTAATTTGTTCATTTCAAAGTCTTTCACAAGTTTTCCTTAAAGAATGTTATTGATCACACACACACACATACACACACACGCCCACACACACAGTTACAATAAAGAAAACAACAGGTTTTGTGAATGGGCACTTGATAGGCACTCTGTAGGTGCTAAAGGAATAGAGCAAGGTTTAATCTCTGGAATAGAGTTATATAGATTTGAATAGCTTTTATTTATTTCCCAGTTTTTAGTACCCAGAATATTACTCTGTTCCGCTGAATATACTACCAAAGAGAGGTACAACTGATGTGCCCTGCAGTCGAGCCCTCTCCCCCTTGAGCAGCGCTCAGGCTCTTGCCCTCATCCGGTCCCACAACACTCTGGTGCCCCAGCAGCCAACCACAGCTTGTTGGATAACTGCATTGTTCCAGAAAGGGCCAGTCCTTTGCTGTCATCGTACCTTCCCTGCACCATCTCCTTTGTCACTCTTCTCCCCTCCTCCCTACCTTATTTTCTTCAATGAGGAAATCACCAACAGCTCTTTCTAAGGCTATAAGCCTCCGGAGGGAACTTCCCAGCAGATAGAGCTACCAGCATACAAGGATTACCCAACCCCAGCTTAAAAAAAAAAAAAAAAAAAAAAAGCTCCTCAAAGGCAGAGTAAGGGGTGATTTGCGCTCTGAGGGCTTAGTTGCTGTGCTGGCTGTGTCAGATGTGGGGCTAGTGGACGATGGTTCGGAAAAAGGAAAAAATAAAACAGGGGAGAATGGGTTTCATTTTTCAGAAATTAAAGGTTCGTTCGCATTCACTCACTCATTCATCAGTTCATTTATTCAGCAATATGCACGGATGTATACTGACAGGCTCCGTGGTACTCACTGGGCACAGACAGACCCTATACTTTAATGGGCTCCATCATTCCAATCGCTGATTGGTCGCAGCTTTTTACTCCTTTCACAGTTAGTTTATTCATGTCGTGTGGCTTTTAACATTTGTTTTGTGTATCTCCTTTAATAATATTGAAACTCCTTGAAAGCAGGGGAGTGTCTCATTAGACTTCATTTTCCACAGTCCTTAACTTAATTCTTGGCTTTTAATGGACTCTCAGTAAGTGTTTGTTGCTTTGGTCGATTTTCATTTTAACCTCCAAACTGTTTTTGGAGATCGTAGATGAGAAATCTAGCCAACTCTTTCACATTAACACCTGACATTAAACATATGCTAAATCAAGCCTTTCAAAATCTCTGGGCCCGCTCCAGCCGGACTCACGAAGGGAGGTGAGAACCTGCTGCGCGAGCATTTACACTCTCCGAGGGAGGGGGGCCAGCGCCGGAGAGAAAAGCCCAAAGGCTCACGTTCAAGGCTTCCCTCTCCGCAGTTTGCTTTCCCCTTTTCTCACTTTCACAATGACGGGAGAGCGCAGGTCTCCTGCCCACTGTCGAGGGCGGGGGGTCAGTGCTGCACACAGGGCGCGTGATTGCCGAGCTGCTTCTCGCTGTGCCGACTTTCCACAGCAAAGCTCATTCTTTCCTCTTCGCAGAGCAGCTCCTGGTTTTAATTCTTGAGTGAGGTTTCAACTGGCAACTGACAATGTTGTTAGTTCGTTTTGAAAAGGGAGTTTCACTTCATTAAAACACAGTGAAAGGAACATCCCATTTAATAGAAAGAAAACTAATAACAGACATGTTAAGTGAGTCGCTGCCCCAGGATAAGCACGAGGATGGGATGCAAAGAGCCTGGAAATCCTGTGTGCTCCCAATCTGAGAGATCCCCGGTTCTTCCCTATACGCCCTGGGGCCCTCTAATCAAAGTGGGTTGCGGGAGGCCAGCATCCGCATCCCCAAGGAGCTTGACAGATGTTAAGAACTCCGGCCTCACTCCAGATTTATGGACTAAAAATCTGCATTTTAACAAGAGCCCCAGGTGATTTGTCTTCAAATTAAAGTTTTGAGAAGCATTGATAATATCTGGATGCATTTGAATGGTAAAAGACTTCAAAGAAGGGCTTTCCATCTTGCCCTGGAGGAACTTTTCAGCTGCCCCTTTCCCCCCATTTTGGCTGTGTACTCAATCACTCTTGTGGAAAAGAAAGGATCACTTTAAGCTGAACCAGCAATTATACCTGATCAATGTTCAGATGTTTAGAAGCGTCTCGGCCAAACAGGAAAGATTATATTGTGACATTTCAGCCTAACAAGAAGTAAGTATTACTTGTTTTATTTTATAGATAAGGAAACGGGGGCTCAGAGAAGTTAAGTAATCTGTCCACAATCATCCTGCCACTAAGTGGCACAGCCGAGATCCAAGCCCATGCCTACCTAACACCAGAGCTCAAGCTTTTTCCTATGCATGATGCTCTTGTGGTTGTTATTATTAGCTGTGTTCTTTTTAAACAGCACTCTACTTGTCTTTCCCTTCGTATTATATATATATATATTTTTTTCAGGATAAATTTATACAACAGCCTAAATTAGTGCTATGTTTCATAAGGCTTAAATTTAGTTATTTGCAACTGCCAACCACCTGGTCCCCCTTCGAGCAATTTTCAACACAAGGTTCTGTAACTGCCAAGGGGAAGGGGAAGGAAACCGAAAGGCGGAGTGACAGAGCAAGACTTGCACTCCGGAAATGACCCCCCAGAGGAGTCTAAGCTATGCCAGAAAGAGAAGGGAGAGAAAAAAGCTGAGGACTCCAAGCTGGAGACAGAGGAGAACTGTGTGAACACATGATTCTGTCTTTCTTGCCAGTTCTGCCTTTGTCCCCTCATCCTGATCCACTTCCCACACTTCACACAGAAGGGACTCAAAATGTCAGCAGGGACAATGTCAGTGCCACAACAGGGGCACCCTCACCAGAAAGGATGGGGGGCAGTGCTCTGAGCAGGGCCACAGTCCACGGGTTTATGACATATCGTATATGCTTGTGAAATGTGAATTTTTCCACGCCCCTCCCTCCTGCAACTTGGGGAGTAAAAGATTTTTTAAAAAGGTAGATAGGGGTGGGGACGCCTGGGTGTCTCAGATGGTTAAGCGTCTGCCTTTGGCTCAGGTCATGATCCCAGGGTCCTGGGATTGAGCCCCACATCTGTCTCCTGGCTTGGCGGGGAGCCTGCTTCTCCCTCTCCCTCTGCCTCTCCCCCTGCTCATGTTCTCTCTCTCTGTATCTCTGTGTCTCAAATGAATAAATAAAATCTTAAAAAAAAAAAAAAAAGGTAGATGGGGTTGGGGTGAGAATGTGACAAATTGGAGCTGAAAGTTTTAAATGACAACGCCAGGCCTAACATGAAGATTTCCCTGAGACCTTTCATTAATTTATGATGAAATTCTAATACTGGTTTCACTTTTTTGAAGTAGACCTGTCCTCTTCTGCATTGCAAAAGGAAAAAAAACAGCATACTGTATTTTGAACTCTGCAATATTTATTTCCCCTCATTTTAATTTTAAGAAATTTCAAAGCCACAGAAAAGTTGAAATAATAGTACAATGAAACATGTGTAGCCTTTAGCTAGATATAACAATTGGTATGATTTTGTCATATTCTCTTTCATTGAACCATATTTGCAACACTCTAATCCCTAGATAGAACCATATATCTCTAGGAAACAAAGGCATTCTCCGTATAGTTACAGTATTATTATCATATCCAAGAAATATAACATTGATTTAATAGCATCTACCTTGTAGCACATATTCAAACTTACCCAACTGTCCCACATGTATTCTTCATAGCAGTTTTTTTTTCCTTTTTTGATCCAGAGTCCAATCTTCGTGCATTATATTTGGTTGTAAACTCTCTTAAATTCCTTTTAATCTAGACTAAAATAGTCTCCTTCTTTCCCCCCTTCTTTTCTCATCACATTTTCAGCATCTAGGGCATTTTCTTATAGAATCTATCACAATCTGGATTTCACTAATTTTTTTCTTCATAATTTGTTTCAGATTTATATTTATTTAAAACTACAGTCGTCAAACATGATCTGGGGGGAGAAGACAGCTCCCAAACTTCTTGAAGTTAAAACTTGCATATAAGTCTTTGACTAGACTAAGTGAAATGATCTAGAATCAATGAGGGCAAATTACTACTTCCCATGGGCCAAATCTGACCTGCCTAATTTTGTAAATAATATGTTGTTGGAATTCAGCCATGCCCATTCATTTCTATATTTTCTATGGCTGCTTGGCCCTTTCCTGCTAAGAAGGCAGAGTGAGTAGGGGTAAGAGAGACTGCACAGCCCACAAAGCCTGAGATGTTTACTATTTGGCCCTTTCCAGAGTAAGTTTGCCAATCTCAGATCTAGAACAGGAAATGCAAATATTACTTTCGCCTTTGACTTTTAGTCAGGACATGGTTCAAATGCTATCAAATAGATTGTGCAGGTCCCCTTGATGATCTTAATGTATCAGTTGGGAAGTAGAAAGAAACTACATTCATCAAGGCCATTAATTTTGAGTTTTAAACTTCTCCCCTTTGAAAATTCTTTTAACAGCCTTACGTGGCCCAACTTGGATTTAACCCAAAGTCTTCAGCATGAAATTCAAGGAAAGGCTCTTTATAACCTGACTCTAGGCACCATTTTCTGTGTCATATTGGTTTCCCTACATTCCCGTTCAATGGTTCTCAAATGTAAGGGCATTAAAAAATACACAACCACTCACGTGGCAAGGTTAAAATTCAGATTATCAAGTCCTCCCTCCAAAGATGTGAATTAAGAAATTCTGGGATGAAAGGCAGTAATGTGCAATTTTCATAAGTCCTCCAGGTTGACCTGGTACAGGTGGTCTGGAAAACCACATACAGGAAATCACTGGTTCAGCGACAGCAAAATATTTGCCTTTGACCCCTCCGTGCCTTTCATGCCCTTTCCTGCAAGTTTGCTTGGGGAACTCCTTTCTTTTCATTCAAGGGGCTGGGCAAATGTCCCTTGGCGAAACTGCTTTAATGTTCTTCCTACTGAGCTTCCTCATAGTCCACTCACTCTAGCCTCATCTCATGGAAACATCCATACTATTATCACTTCTCTCATTTCATTATTTCAGTTTATCACCTGCCAGCCTCATGGAGTTCCGTGAGGGCGAGAAGAGACTCTGCCATGTTTGTATCCATGGCACAGTGCCTTGCACACAATTAACTTGGGGTGAATATTGAAATGAATGCTTGAGTGAATAAAATGGCTATCTAAAATTTGAAGCTATTGACATAAATTTTATTACATGTTGTGCATGTTGACAACTTAATTAGATAAGCTCTGTCCTTTTATGTGTTATGTAAAATATATTTATTACCTAATTCCTGAAAGGGATTTGGTGTTAAAAGACACCATTAAGAGAGCAAAAAGAGAAGCCAGACTGTGAGAATTTATTCCCAATTACATGTATTTGACAAAAGACTCCCAACAAGAATGTGTTAAGAGCTGCTATAATTCAATAAGAAAAAGACAAATCGCCTAATTAAAAATAGAAGAGAAAGATTTAATAGACACTTCACAAAAAAGGATATCCAAATGGCTAACAGGGATATTAAAAAGCACTTGACATTCTTTGTTATCAGGGAAATGCAGATAAAACCACAATGAGATAACCCTACACACACCTACTGGAATGACACGGAGTTGGCAAGGATGTGGAGAGACTGGAACTCTCACGCATTGCTCGTGGGAGTGTAAATTGGCATAATCATTTTAGAAAACTGTTTGGCAATCTCTATGGACGCTAAATACACATCCACTTTATAACGCAGCAATCCGCTCTTAAGGATACACCCCAGGGCATTTGTTCTTTAAAAGACATGAGAAAGAATATTCATAGAAGCTTTATTCATAATAACCTCAAACTGGAAACAACCCCAAAGTTCATCAACAGGGGAATGGAAAAGTCATTGTGGAATGATCATAGAATAGAATATTACTATATGGCAACAAAAAAGAATGAGTTAGGACTTCACACAAACACACGGATGGCTTTCCATATTGAGTGAAAGGAGCCAGAAATGAGTACAAACTGCATGATTTCATTTATGGGAAGTTCAAGAACAGATAAAACTAATCTATGATGATGAAAATCAGAATAAAGTCTACCTTTTGGGAAGGTATCGACTAGGAAGGATCAAAAGAAGCCCTTTTTTGGGATGCTGGAAATATTTTATATTTTGATAGGGTGATGATTTTCTGGAGGATATACATGTAAAATTTCATCAAGCTGTACACTTAACATTGGTGTACTTCATGCATTTATACATGCATTAAATTTCAATTAAAAAGTTAAGAAAAGAGGGATGCCTGGGTGGCTCAGTCGGTTAGGCGTCTGCCTTCGGCTCAGGTCATGATCCCAGGGTCATGGGATGGAGTCCCACATCAGGCTCCTTGCTCAGCAGGGAGCCTGCTTCTCCTTCCGCCTGCTGCTCCCCCTGCTTGTGCTCGCTCTTTCTGAAAAATAAAAAAGAAATCTTAAAAAAAAGTTACGAAAAGAACCCAGGACAGTTTACATTACATCTCTACTACGGACTGCAAGAGCTACAGCTGACACAGCCACGGGACTTCGTTAACTCACGTCTTCCACTCCTCCCCAACCGGGGCCGGTTCCTCATCCATAAATAGCGATTAAACAGTACTTTCCTCACCCAGTTGTTGTAGAAATTAAATAAATAAACACAGAACAAAGAACTCAGGACAGTGCTTGGGACATAGTAAGCGATAAGAATTAGTTATTATCATGGCACATCTGTGCTAAAATTGACACAGTACTCTAAAACATACCTGGCTGGTAGTTATATTTTCAAACCGTTTTTAATCTAATGGCTGCCAACTTTTTAAAAAAACATGATTGTCTCCTACAACCTGATTTTATATAAATATATATATATATATGGAAATAAATATATATATCTACAAATATATATATATGGAATGTCAAATGGAAAAAAAGTGAAAAATAACCATAATCTATTACTCTTTTATTTAATAAATATTACAGTTTCAAAAATAGCAAATGGAAACAAAAAAAGCAAGCGAACAAAACAAATTTCACCACTCTGTTAAGACTTCATAAAATAACAGGTAAATGTCCTTCAGTTTTCCACTTCACTCTTCAGGGGCAACCAACGTTATCAGGTCAACCGGTGTTTGGATTCTGTGTTCAGGAAAGAAACATTCTGTTCTGTGTATATTGGTCTGAGGATGATTAATAGTAAGCGATCAGGACACACAAGGCAAGAACCGAGTAATGCAGGTCTCTGATGGAGAAGGTGCCTTGGAATGTATCCTCGTGCTCGTGGAGTCATAAGTCGCTCCTTTGTCCTTTGCCTAAACCAGCCCCTTCAGCATCACTCCTGCCAGCACCAAGACGTTTGGTAAAATAAGTACTAGGCATGCACAACCACAGACTCACAGCTGAGGCTTTGTCTTTTCTCAAATAAACATAATCCCAACAATGAGACATTGTCTGTGGGGACCAGGGGATAGTGGGAGGGGTGGTTAGTCAAATTCTCTATTCTGACTACTTACTAGATTTATAAAGCTTTTCCCCTTACTAATTCTGTTTTCCTCTTTTCTTGAACTGCTCCCAAGTGACATTTGATGTTCTCTCTAGCGTGACTTTCCGTGGGGGTCCCATGAGCCCCTTAGGGCAATGCAACTTGCTTGAGGCCTTTTTCTGCAGCTGAGGGTGGGGGGGGCTGGAGAGTTTCTGGAGTCTTCAGGCCCTTTTACCCAGAATCAAGGGTCCAGTTTTTCTCTTTGAAAATTATTTGACGTTTCTTTTCTAAAGCTCACAAATATTTTTGAATGTTTCTAGGCTGTTTAGATCGAATTTGGGGTGGGTTCAAGACTCACATATCTTTTTATCTTGAATTTTAAGATGTGATAAAAGGTTTTACTTTTATTTGCTCTCTTCCCCCCCATCTTTATTCATTGCATCTCTTCCCTAAACACTTACACTAGCATTCTGCCTTTTCCACTTATCAAATCCCTTTATTGGTTTCATTTATTAATTTATTCAACTCACACTTCGTGGAGCACTTAGCTATTGTCAGGGACTGCCCTAGGTTAGGGTTACAGCCGTGAATAAGACCAGCTCATGTATAGAGAATGATATGTTGAGAGCAGGGTACTTATTTTAGCTACATCGGTAAGGTAAGGCCTTTCCAAGAAGGTGATATTCCTTTTGATGCCTTTACTTTTTTCTCAAGTCTTTCAAGGTCTTGGTGATGGTTTCTGTACTTCTCATTCTACTTCAACCTTCTTCCCTAGACCTTATGTCAGCACACCCTTTGCTTCAGCCCTTTCCTTGACTGTCCTACTTTCCTCTGCTTGCCCTCACTTTGGACTTCTTCCTGACTGTCTCATGTTCCCTCGCTAATCATTTCCAGGAGTTTCCTTCAACAGCCATAGTTCTGTCACTAAGAATTTTCATGTGGGTGCTTAACACATACTTTTAAGTGATTTTAATATCATTCAGATGCCTTGGAAATTGCTATTTGAGAAATAATTCTAGTATACAAACCAGAGGTTTTAAAACTTCTGGTTTGATGTACCATTGTATGTAGGGGATAAAAGCTTTAAGAGAGGTTCCTTTTCCAGCTTCTTCTTCTCAGCCCTGCAAATGCTGCCCACCTTATAAAAATGTCAGTTCAATAGTGTTTTGCCTTCATATACAGCCACGGGGGTAGCTATTAAAAACCCACTTGATATGAGTAGCATACATTGAAATCTGGAGTGGAAATGACTCTTAAAAAAAACCCCACACCCATTTTTAGTGTGACTCACATTTTGAACGAAGCCCAGACCACCTGTTATTTATTCCCTACTCTTTGGAACTCTACCTTCAGTTTTTGGGTTTCCTCCAGAGGACAGGGAATAGATAAGGATTTGCACCTAGTCTTCTATTTAATAAATAAATCCAACAATGGAGTGGATCCTGTGAGCTTCATTAAACAATATACAGAGGCTGAATTTCTGAGTTTCTTGGCCAGACCCTTGGTACCACATAACCTCTATAACAAACGCCAGTGCTTAGCATGATACCTGGACCATGATTGCTAGTTAACATGTGAATGACTAGGAAGAGAAGGGCCATGTCTTGTAAATAAATATTCACAAGCTCTTCAGAATAATTTGGTTCTGTCTCATCCATCATTTGAAAGCTGTCTATGTCAGCTTTTTCAACACTTTTATTCTCATAATGAGAAGCAGTTTTTATTAGAACAGTAAACACGAAACTACTATCTACACAGACTCAATGGCCTACAAAAAAAAAAAAAAATACTTTGCACTCTAATTAAGAACAAAGCACCCAATTACGTCAGATTGAACTTTGGAATCACGTCTTTGTTTTTGTTTCATCTTGTAACACTGAGCCAGGACTCAGAGGGAAAGGGTCAGGAAAAGTAGCTATTTGAGGATTTAATTAATGGATTAAGTCTCATAGCTCCTTTAGGGGCTGCTCAGGTTCAGCCCGAAGGGTGGTAGCATTGTGGCGGTTAAGAATCTGACTGTCAGTTTTGCAGGCTCTGTGATTTCATTCCGTCAGTTTGCCAAGGAATGAGCTGTCAGGCTCTTTCTATGTCTCAGCTTCCCTCCTGGGTCTGTGCCTTCTGCCTCCCAGCCTCAGGCTTAGCCCCACCCAGACTCTGTGACCCATCTAGTGTGGAGGCCAGAGTGTTCCAGGGCTTTGCTACTCAAAATATGATCTGAGCAACAAGTGCATCATCTGCCCACCTGTTAGAAATGCAGAGTCTCAGGCTCCACCCCAAACCTCCTGAATCAGTAGCTGCCTCTTAGCGAGATCACTCGTCTGCATGTTAAAGTTTGATAAGCAGTATTCAAAGGGGCTCTAGCTTAGCAATGAACAGAAGGTTATCAAACTTTAGTGAGCCTCCGAATCACTGTCAGCATCATTCGTCCAAAAATGAACATTCGTGGTCCCCACCCCAGATTTGAATCAGGGAGTCTGGGATAGGGCATAGAATCCCTCTTTGCTTGGGCGTGTGCTTCTGAGCTCAGGTTCCATCCCAACTCTTGGGCTTCTATACAGTCTGGGATCTTTATTCCATTTCTATTCACTGGTGTCCTGTATCTCAGTCTCTGCTTTAAAGATTATTTTCAATGGTGGCTTCAGAATTTCTATGCAGAAATGTCTTAACACAGCAATCTGATTTGAAGAAGGACCCTTGAAACTCTTTCTGCCGAACATTTTAGATAAGACCGAGGAAACATCAATTGCCCATATCAAGAAACCAGAGATGAATAATGGAGATTATTGGGGGATATCATTACTATTTGCTTGTTTCCTGCCAGTCCCTCTCCCTGGGCCCAGAGACCTTCTCCTGAACTCCAGACTTGGAGTTGGAGCTTTTTAACCACAAGCAGTAGAACCAGTCTCTGCCCAACTCAGTGTAGGCATTTATTAGGAAGATATCAGATGACTCACAGAATAACAAGAAGACTAGAGAACAAGGCTCAAAAGTGGGTAGGAGGCAGGGCAGATTTTGGGGTCTGAGTAGCAGGAGCTCCTTGATAGTTTTTTTCTGGGAGCCACTCCTGGAGTGAATGAATTCCACCTATTTTCAATCTCTCTGCTACTTTTCTGAGGACTCAACATTTGGCCCGGCTGGGTGAGGGGTGGGCTGCCCACCTTCAGTAACAGTCTTAATAGATTGTATCCAAAAGGAAGGGTAATCCCCCCATGGAAATGGGGGTGCCAGAATAGATGCCTGGCAGCCAAAATAGACAATCAGTGTCTTGTGACCTGATAGTACACTTCTGTGGTTTCTCAGACTTCACTGGAAGTAAGTTCTATGAGACCACAATTTTTGTCTGTTTTGGGCTCTGTTGTGTCCCACGCGCATAGAAGAGTTCCTGGCACATAGTAGATCATAAATATACATTAAATGAATGAATGAATGAATGAATGAATGAATGCCCAGAGAGAGGCTGTATGTCATGATGGTTAAGACCTAGCCTCTGGAGTCAGGCTGCCTGAGTTCAAAACCCAATTCTCTTCCTTCCTCAGTGTGTTAACCTTGGCGGGTACTGAACTCCTTTGTGCTTATGTGCGTAGGCTTCCTCATAGCTAAAGTGACATTGACAAGAACACATTCCATTTCATAGGGTTGTAGTTAGAATGGATTTAGAACAGTGCCTATTATGTTGGCTGTGGTTTCCTCTATCTATTGCAGTGTACAAACTATCCCCGAACTTAGAGACTTAGATGGACATTTTATGTATTTGCTTCTGATTCTGTAATTTGGACAGGGCTCAGAAGGGACAACTCGTCTCTGCTCCCTGTAATATCTGCTGGTGCTGGAATATCCATAATAGCACCTCGGCTCACTTATCTGACACCTCAGCAAAGATAGCTCAAATGGTTGGGAGCTGGCAGAAAGAGTTTGCCTGGGATCATATATCTGGGACCTCGGTTCTTGCTGTGAGCTGGGTTCTCCGTTCTCTTCTGTGTGGCCGTAGTACTGCTGCTTTTCATGTGGTCTCTCCGTGGAGTCTCTGAGCTGCCCATGTAAGAAGTTTGGCTGATCTGCTTCCAAGGGTGCAAAAGTGGAAGCTTCTAGATTCTTGAGGCATAAGCTCTCAAGGCTTAGGTTGCATTCTATTGGATTTTCAATCTTGGCACTTTTGACATTTGGGGCTGGGTAATTCTTTGAGGTGGGGGACTGTACTGTCCATTGTTCCATGTCTGACACCTTTCTGGCCTCTACCCACTAGATGCCAGTTGCACTCCCCTTCCCCTAACTTTTGACAAAATTGCCTCCAAACATTGTCAGGAGTACCCTGGGGGGGCAAAGTCTCCCCTGGTTGAGAACAATTTGCTTAAAGCAAGTCACAGGTCCAGCCGATATTTAAGGAGGGAGACTGAAGAAGGTACGAGTACCAGGGAACCTGGTTCATTTGGGGCCATCAGTGTGCAGACTCCCATTGCTATTATCATCTCCAAACATCACTTGCTGCAGGAATCCCCGTTCCTGAATTCTGCCCATGATGTTGGGCCATGTCTCCCTCTTTCTAATGGGCTGCTCATTCTAACTGCTTGTCTGCTGTCCTCACTTGTCACTGGCAGGACCCTGCAATCTCTATGTCTGGTCACTGCTCTTGGCTTCCTTTCCTGCACCACCCTCGGGGCCAGCAGTGGCTCTTTCTTCTCCTTCCCATCCTCCTGCAGTTAACTGAGCTATCTATAGTGCTCGTCTTACAGCACATGACCAGACTCTGGGGCGGGAAAGGCTGATCTTGTAGCCTCTGAATATGGTATACGCTCTCATACCCACACACGGTCACTACACTCTCTCTCTCTTCCCCCACTAACTAACTCCTATTTTTTCTTCCAGATTCATCCTAGGGGTCATCTCCCCTGGGAAACCTTCTGAAAAGCCCAGTCTCCAGTCCAATTTAGGAGTTTTTGGAGGGCGGAGTCCATGTCATATTCATCTTCAAGTTCCCACAGTGTCTATTGCATGGAAACTATTTCTTATATCAATAAATGAGTGATTTAAAAGCCAAGGGAAAGAATTTAAAATTCG
This sequence comes from Phoca vitulina, assembly GCF_004348235.1. Classification (NCBI taxonomy): domain Eukaryota; kingdom Metazoa; phylum Chordata; class Mammalia; order Carnivora; family Phocidae; genus Phoca; species Phoca vitulina. The sequence goes on along the minus strand of NW_022589706.1, from coordinate 57,912,012 downwards.
AGGAGAGACTGAAGAAATGTGGAAGTAATCATGTCATGATCTAGGGCAGAGCCATCTGGGCAGGAGGATCTGCATATTCACAGCCAGAGGCTTAAGTGGCTATGTGTGTTTGAGGCAAGCGAGGAGGCCCATGAGGCCCGGGCAGAATAAGGAAGGCAGAGAAAGTAGGAGATGAAGTCAGACAGGTAATGGGACAGGATCATTTGGCTTTGTAGGTCAAGGTAAGTGCTCTGGATTTTATTCTGAATGAGACAGGAAGCCATGGGAGGAAGATTTGAGCAGAAGAGTGACTTACACTGACCTCTGATGTTAGAGGATTATTCTGGCTCCTGTGTTGAGAACAGACTGGGTAGGCCAGCGTGGAAGCGGTGGGGAAGCTTTTGCCGTATCTGGCAAGAGATGCTGGTGGCCTTTCTTGGTGGACCGGATGAGAGAAGGAATGGTGTCGGGGATGACTTCATGGCTTGGGACCTGAGCAAGAAGAATGGAGATTTTCTGAAAGGGGAGATAGCTTAGGGATGGAAATTAACTGTTTAGCTTTGGCATGTTAAGTATGAGATGCTTACTATGTATTTAACTGGTTGCAGAGTAGACCGTTGGATACATAAGTATGAAGTGCAGAGGAGGGGTATGCACTGAATATGTAAATGTGGAAGTTCTTCGCTCTATTACTTAAGCTAGGATAAACTTCTGTGATTAAAGAAAACGAGAAAATACAATGGTTCAAAACAATAGAATTTTATTTCTCATAATGCAACAGTCTGGGAAAGTTCTAGACCATTGGCAAACTGAGACATCTATAGACCTACATCTATGGGGACTTGGGGACAAAAGCCTAATTAAAGTGGTTCAACAAGAAAGGAAAAAGGGGTCATTGGAATTGGAGACTGTGAATAAACAATTCATTTAAGGAGTTTTGTTATGAAGAGGAGCCAAGAAATGGGGGGGGGGGGGGCTGGCTTGAGGGAGATGTAGGTTCCAGACTTTTTGTTGTTATTGCTATTGTGTTTTTTGTTTTAATGTTTTAGGGCTTTTTTTAAGTAGGAGAAATGACAACATGTTTGCATGCTGATGGGAATGGTTCAGAGAGGATGACTCAGGAAGGAGAGAAGGGGTTTCAAGAGCCCCCAGTCCTTGAGTAGGCAGAAGAAATGCCAACCAGAATGAGGGCTTGGCTTTGGACAGGAGTAAGAAGCATTGTTCATCCATAAAAACAGCAGGCTAGCCGAGTGGATGGGCACAGATGCAGGTAGGGGGATCAACCATCCTGGTGTGTCTCGGACTGAAGGCTTTTGGGGATCATGAGACTTTCAGGGCCCAAACGCACATAGCCAAGGGCAAACAGGAATGCTTGGTCGGTCACCTTAGAGGTAGGAAACTTTGTGGTGTGAGTTTATGGAAGTTCTCTTTTGATTGTTTGGAGTGTGGCCAAATGAGGAAGGGCAAATAGATATGACCCATTACTAAGCATCTACATAGCCTGAATCCCACCATTATACAATGTGAAGGGTCAACGTGAGGTTGTTTTCCCTGTTCTTGAGGAGTTTAGGCTAGTCGGAAAGATAGAAAAAAACATGACTATTATAAAGCAAGCCAACATGGGATGTGTGTAATGGAGCATCTAAGTCATGTTCCATATTCTTTGGAAACCTATTATCTGCTAGAGTAGATGATAATAATAATAATAACCATAGCAATAACAGTTAATATTTCCTGAGATCTTACTGATTTCCAGCCGACGTACATCCATTGTTTTATTTTATCTTCGCAACAACTTACTGGGGAGGTCCTATTGTTATCATCTCCATTTTACAACTGAGAAAATAAATGCACAGTGACTAAACAATTTCTTCAGGCCATACACAAGTGGTAGAGGCACGTCTTTAACCCTGATGACTCCCTGCCCAAGCTTTTAAGTACTACACCGCACTGTCTCTAGGAATTGCTGTAAAGCATGGTAGTATGTGATGAATAGTACTGACAAGTGCCCTACAAATTTGGAAGGAGAGATTTTGTTTAGGCAATCTGGGAAGCCTTCCTGGAAGAAATGTTATTAAATGGAACTTGAAGGAGTTTAGGATTTCATTAGGCAGAGGTGAGGGAAGGACATGCCAGGCAGGGAAACCTCAAAGAGAACTAAGTTCTCTTTTTTGTCACCTGCTAACCTCATTGACTCCAAGTCTATGCTTTTCCTTTGCTTCCTAGAAAGTTCTTTGTGATTTTAAGAAAGTAGAACCACCCAATAGAATAATTTTAACTTTTTTACACATGCCCAGCTTGTCTCTAGAGTTCCAGAATGGACATCAGAACTCTGTTGGTCTTCAGAAGAAAAATAAGAAAAAATATATTTTAATTAACAAACATATATATATTTTTTAAAAGCAAAACAGACATACAGAAATTGTACCAGTTATAAGTATATGCATTAAACATACCTGTATAACAACTTACAATTAAGAAATAGAATTTTGCCAGCATTGCAGGATTCCCCTTCATGCTACTTTTTAATCACAATCCCCTATACCCATTCCCATTCAAACTTAGTGATTATCATGACTGCTAAAATTATAAATTAGTTTTGCCTATTTTTGAATTTGGTATAAAGGGAATCCTACACTTTGTTCTTTTTTGTATCTGGCTTCTTTGGCTCCTTTTACACAGTTTGTTTGTAAGATTCGTTCATAATGTTGAATATAGTTGTAGGTTTTTCATTCTCCTTGCTATATGGTATTTTACTGCATGAATATTCCGGAAAATTCCACTATTTATTAAATCATTCTACCACTGGGGCGCCTGGGTGGCTTAGTCAGTTGAGCGTCTGCCTTCAGCGCAGGTCATGATCCTGGGGTCCTAGGATGGAGCTCAGCATCCGGCTCCCCGCTCAGTGGGGAGTCTGCTTCTCCCTTTTCCTCTGCCCCTTCCCCTCCTTGCCCCCCTACTCATTCTCTCGCTCAAATAAATAATAAAATAAAATCTTTAAGAAAATCATTCTACTGTTGATGTGTGTTTGAATAATTCCCAGTTTTTGGCAATTAAGAATAGTGTTGCCATGAACATTTTTGCACATGCCTTTTGAAAATGTGCTCATTTCTTTTGAGCATAAACTTGCACATATATTTAAAAGTATGCCAGCTTCTTTCTAGCATTCCCATGTCCTAGCACCTGACTGTGCTTCTAGCACCACCAGGCATGTACTGATGAGGTTATGGGGTCAAGATGGACACTTACCAGTGCTCTTGGTTTGAGGCAGAGCTTCTCACCAGATTACAAAATGCACTGAAACCAGGTAACCAGGTCTCCAGAGATGAAAATAAAGTATTACACGTAGGCAATAAAATATTGCACATAGCCAAGATCAAGCACAAGCCAATTCTATCTCCTTCCTGAGTGGCTCTGGTCCAAAACTATTAACATGGTTAATTCTCATTCCTTCTGAGCCACTTCAATTGCAAAGCCCTTGTAAGTTAACCGTTTCTAGCCAAGGGTGTTTTGTTTCATCATCATATTTACTATGTGCAACACATGATAGATACTCAATATTTATTTGTTGAAAGACTGACTGGTTCAGTCCCTGATGGTATACAGAATCACATCCTTGTACTTTCTCATAGGATAATTTTCTGTACTGTTCTATATAGTACCTAGTAGCCACGCGAAACTATCGAGCATTTGAAATGTGGTTGGTGTGACTAAGGGACTGAATATTTTTAATATTTAATTTTAATTGATTTAAATTTAAAAATGATACTCAATTTTATTATGAAAACTTCTAAGCATGTTTGGACCAACTTGGCTATGTAAATCTACCCCTTTTTCAACTATAAAATTTATGAAATCTAAATTCACAAGTATTTCTGATAAATATTTTACAACCATATTAAGTTGTGCAATAGTGTAAAATACACAAAAAGACTTTATGTGAAAAAAGAATGTAAAGATCTTTTTAAATATCTATCTTGACTACATTTCAAGATCATATTTTGATAAGTGCACTATTAAATTTAATTTCACTTGTTTCTTCTATTCTTTTATTGTGGTCACTGGCAAATTTTAAATTACATACGTGGCTCGCACTCTATTTCTGTTGGACAGTTGCTTTTCTAAAGAATCCCAAATATAGTGTTTGGGGCAATTCCTGATAGTCTTCTGCCTCAGAAAGCTAGGTAAGAATATTTATTTATATAAATGCAGAATATGTTCCAGTATATATGGCTGCTGGTCAGGAAAGGGAGGCACATTCGGTAGAAGAGAATGAACGTGAACTGTGGAATCAGGCTTGTGTGGGTTTGTATCTGAGTTCTGCCACTTAATAAATAGGTGCCCTTGAGCAAAGTATTTAACCTCTCTGAGTGCATGAACACCCAGATTTCCTCTTATGTAAATCAGGGATATGGGTACCATAGAGGACAAGGTCAGTGTTCTGCCTAGATTCTTGGGGTCCTGTTTATTACTTGTGTGTGTGTATACACACCCACCCCCTGCCTCAAAGGGGGACAAATTTGGGGATATACCCCCAAATTCCAGGGGTTCCCAAGCCTAAGTAGAGATTCACCTGGAAGTCATATCCTCATCTAAGGTTCAGCTCTGGGAACCCAACCGAAGACAGCTACCGTCCTTATATATTTTTTGGAGATTAAATGAAAAATGCCTGGCATAAGGGAGGTTCTTAACCCTACCCCATAATATATACCAGCCAATACATTCCAGTGATTTTGCTACCTCATCAGGAAGATGTGAATTGTCAGGGACTTTTTATAGTTTAGGAGTGGGTCTGTGTTGACACATCTGTGGTCTCCCCCTTTGAGATCTGTACCCCAACCATGTTTTCCTTCAGCTCAGATTTAACAAACACGTAAAAACTCATAGGTTCTCTGGACCTTAAAGAACACTGTATCCATTTATGAACACCAATGTTACATATATTTCTGTGATTCCTGAGTACATAGTTAGACACAATGAGTAATGACTTCACTCCCAGGGTAGTAATTGTACTGCTTTGGAGGAGCATTAACTATTTCAGTAAAGAAAAGGAAATTCTCTCAGTCAGAAAAGAGCTCGCTTCCTCAAATAACACCCTATATGAATACATCTTGTGATTACAGCATTTCATATATTAAACAATACTTTCATATACTTTTAGTTCATTCTTTTGACAAACGTTCAGTTATACTGATAGTTATCATTTATCTGAGTTCATCATACGCCAGGTACGATTTTAAAGTGTTGGCAGACACTGTCTCATTTAATCTACTGCAAAACTCCCTTCAAACATTATCTCTTCCGAGAGGCCTTCCCTGGCTGCTCGGAATTAGCTACCCTCCATTGCCTATTGTAGCCTCTCTCATCACTTGACATTTTTGTTTACTTGGATGAAGTATTTATTGTGCTTCTCTCTACCCAACCTCACCCCATCCCAGTTAGAATCTGTGTTGCAGAGAGTGAGCACTTCTCTGTTTCCACAGGTACTAGAATAGTGCCTGGCAGATGGCTGGCTCTCAGTAAATATTTACTGAATGACAGAATGAATGAAATTCTTAATGTAAATGAGATCTCTGAAGCCCAGGGAGGCTAAAAGGTAAGATCCCAGAGCTGGTAATGGCAGCTCTTATTTGAACCCCTGTCTCTTATGTTAACACTATTGTCATTTGTTATGTATGCCACAGAGGGAGACATATCTTACCCGTAAGGAAATCACTCTCCGGTAAGGAGGAAATACTTTCATTATCAGTCAATAATTATTTGCTAACTCTTGCTAGGAACTGTATTAAGCACTAGGAACACAGAAGTAAACAATACAAATACAACTCAGACCGGCATGGAGCCTTTGGTCTAGAATCTTGAGTAGGGAAGACCCATATTGTAAAGAATAACAAGTGAGGTAAGTATTTTGAGAAGCAATATGCAGGGATGGAAAAGAAAAACAAGGTAACCCAACGAAGTCAAGGGGGTCAGGGAAAGCATCTCTGTGGGAGGGGATGTACTGTTCAAGAAACTGAGAGAAGTACAGCGTGAAGGTCATGGAGAAGTGAGGGCAAGAATGGCAGGAGGTAAATAGAGAACAGCCTCGAAAATGACATTTCTAAATAAGGATCACACAGGACGGGGAGTGATTTGTCCTAACAGAAATTGGTTCCAGTGCTGGTGCAATGGTAAGGTTCTTCCTCCAGGAGAAGCTTCATGAAGTCATTACAATGACACTTATGCTTGGAGGGCTAACAGGATATAGACACACTGAGACAGGAGAAGAGCATGCAGGCAGTTTCTTGTTTCTTTCTGATTTTACTTTGTGAGTAATACATTCCAATGGTTTTGTGTACACAATGCATAAAACTGTGAAATATCTCACTTCCACTCCTGTTTTCTCACCCATCTAATTCCCATACTCACACTACCATAGGTAATTTCTTTTATTAGTTTTTTATATGTCCTTTCAAAATTACTTTATGCAAACACAAGCCATTGTAAATATAAATTCTTATCCCCCACCCTTTTACTGCACTATCTAGCATACTATATTCATCATTTTATACTTTATTAACAATATATCTTGGAAACCTTTCCATATCAACACATAGAGATCTTTCTCACTTTTTTTTTATAGCTGTACAGTGTTTATACGGATGTACCATAATTTATTTAACTAGTCTTTTATTGATGACTTTTAGGGTGTTTTCAATCGTTGGCTACTGAATAGTTTTGTAGATATGGCAACTTACAACTCTGCAAGGATATTTATAATTTTTAAAGCTATTGCTGAATTGCCCTCAATGGAGGTTATATGAAAATGCCTCCAAATGGTTAAATTTAACTACAAAACTAATCATAAAACCAGAAGCAAATAAAATGAGTTTTTTTGTTTTAAATGATGCCACTAATTTACTGCTCATTTCCAATAAAATACAGGGTATAACTAAAAATTGGAAATGGAAAGTTGTGTCATATATCGGATAAGGTACAGATGCAGATTTTGCGAAGCCTGGAGCAATTTAGGGGGTCTTCTTTACGAAAAATAATGTGAAATTACAAAATGGGCAGCAGGAACTTCGGAAGGAGCTCAAGCAAGAAAGGGGCTCCGGAGTGTTCATTGGCTTTGTGGCAAATCTGCTCTATACGGGACATGCATGCACACATACAGATGAAGACAAATTACCCTTCCTTTTCAACTGGGAGAAGCCATGTTCAAAAAGTGTTGACCACTATCCTTAGCTGCATATCAGTGAGAATAAATCCACAGGCCTTAGAGATTTTGGCTCCATGATATAGGCAATATTCCCTATATTCACATTCTATCTTCCCAAAAGGATTTGTCCCAGTTATGTGACATATTTCATCTTAAAAACTCCAAACACCTTATAGGTACTTCTTGTTAATATTAACAATAATCCCATGATATGAAATGTCACATTATAGAGATAATACCAGAAGGATTTCAAAGGGCCCCCCATCAATTTCATCTATACTGGTCAGATGCATAAAAGTTCTAGCTGGCAAGTGGTTACCCCTGGGAAATGACTTCCTTATACTAAGTTTGAAAGAGATAAGCTGACAAATTGCACTTAATGATCTGAAGTTAATGATCTATCTCTGTAACAAGCAGCAGCTTGTTTGCCTGATCCCATGTTCTGCTGCCATTCCTTAGACTACTCCCATTATGCCCCCTCTGGGGAGAGAAGACAGCCAGCTGATGAGGAGACAAACACATTCTTTGGAAGAACAGTAGAAGAGAAAACACAAGCAGAGCAGAGAAGAAAGAAGAGAGGGATCTAGAACCAGGGCTAAGAGACAAGAGAATTAACTAGTCTAATGGCAGTTAAAAACAAAGTGGAAATCAAGTCTGAAAGAACATAAAGCACAGAACAGAAATTCAGAAATATGGGCCACCTGCCAGGCAAGATTAGGGTTTGATGGAACTGACTACATTTAGCAGAGAGAGACTCACATCTGATATTTAAAATACAGGCATTGTCCAATTAAGTGAGATTTGGAAAGAGCCCATATGCAGCCACCTGCATGGCAAATTTTAGAGCTTCTATGACTATGTTTAAATAATGTTGACCTTTAGTCAAACATGCCTCATAAACTGGGTTTGTGTTCATTGCCTGTGTTTAAATGTCCACAGTTGAGTTCTCAGGCCCATGGTGAACAGATTTGGTAACTGCTAGGAAGCTTTTACTACTGCTGTTTCTTTCTTTCTTTTCTTTTCCTTTTCTTTTCTTTCTTTCTTTTTTTTTTTACTTTGTTTCAGGATGACTCATTAAAGGCGAAGATCTTTTTCTTTTTTAAGATCATTGATACCTGTGTAAAAGGTAATGAATTTATAACCACAAACTCTGACATGCAAGAAACGTCACCTTTTACCTCTTATTTTTGTTGTTGTTGTTGTTGATTAAAAACATTTAGCCATTCCCTCTAAGGCCCAGATAGAGAGCCAGGAGTAGGTCCCTGCAATTTTAAAAACCTGTAGACTGCTATCTCTGCCCTGGATAGAAAAGTTAGCCCTTTTCTTCTCTTGCCACTTTCAAAAGCACTCCCCTTTCTCCTTTCTTCACTCAGGATATCTAGTACAATCTCTTCTGTGAGTTAAGGTTTTTATAAACAAACAGAGTGCCTTTCCTCAGGAAGCTCCTGCTTTCTAGTCAGCTACAAACCATCTCTGAGACAAGAGAGCAAAAACGGAGCTCTCTGCTTCAAATGTAGGGGAGAAAACTAAAGAGAGAACCAATAAAAGTTACGATTTTAATAAATACCTTGCCACACCCACCAGTCTCGCCAAGTAGCCTCAGTGGCCCGAGACAGGGTGAGAATGATGACAGCTGAGTAATTAGGACAACTTTTGAGCCCTATGCTAACTTGCATGGATGAAATAATTTGACTTGTTTCTCATCTGCACTGAAGGCGTGGGGATGCTTCTTCATTCATAAGCAAGAGAGCTGGTGTACTTTGGATGGCTGGTATGGGAATCGGTGGGGGAGGGGGAAAGGAGAGATGCTTAACTATTCGTCCTACACTCTGCCCCTTCCAAGACTTGCTGTTTTGAACTTCACTATTGATATCTAAGAACTCAGAGCTTTCGTTTGAAAGTGTTTGCTTTTTACTTCTGGAATTTTTTTGGTTGGGAGTTTTATTTATGGTTTAAAATTTGGCTTTTTGAAAATGTCATCATTTATATGATTAATTGTAGAATTGATTGTAACAATAAATCACTGGAAACAATCTATATACCAGCAGGAGTCTGATTAAAACAAGTTGTAGTACAAACACAGAATGCAATGCTATATAACTGTAAAACTGACTGAGGAGGTGCTCTCTAATGGGTATGAAAAATCCTGTCTCCCTTTCATGTCTCTTATCTGCTCCATTTCCACACCCTCCATAGGAAATGTCTTAGGAATCTTTTCAGAGTTTCTCTGTACACAAGTGAATAGAAATGTAGATTCTTATTTTCTTTTTTTATATGAAAAGTAAGATACTTCACATACTGTTCTGTCCCTGGTTCGTTTCACCTAGTAATGTATCTTGGATCTCTTTCCAAAATAGAAGTCTTTCACTTGTCCAAAGTCTTCTTGCACATCGTGCAGTAGCATTTTAAAGTTTTCTTCATATCGGTCTTACACATTTCTTATTGTGTTTATTCCCAGGATTTTGTCTTTTTATCTTTGCCTTTTTGTTATTCCTAGGCTTGCTTTTGCGTTCTGTTCCAGTCTCTCGATTGGTTGTTGTCCGTTTATATGTATTAATTTTTGTGCATTAACTCTTTATCTTTCTACTCTGCCTTTAATTTTTAAACATTTTTACAAACTATGATTAAGTTAAACAAATCCTACTCTTTTGGCACAGGTTTCTATTCACAATGCAAAGCGCTACGTTCTGACGCTTTTGGTGCCCGATTGCTGTAAGTCACAGTGAGCCCAGGGCTCCTCACAAATAAGATCATCTTCTGACATTCAGAGAGTAATTATTATCCAGGGGCTTAGTAGAAGGGGGCTGCCAGACTGCAGCTCAATCAAAACTACAAAATAATTTTGTTAGCCAGATACTACAATACAGGTAGTGAATATCTTCACAGATGTTTTGGTTTGTGAGTTGAGCTACGGTCTGTGTTTCTTTGGTGCTTCTAGCCCACCTTAACTGGCACTTTGGGGAACACAAAGGGAAAACTTCTCACATATTTTGTTTGGGTGCCAGCTCAGTGTCTTAAGTCCATCTATTAGTAAGGTCTCTCTCTGCAATCATCTGAATGGCCTGCCATCATAAGGACATACAATTCAAATGCAATATAATTACAATAAACAGCTTAACAATAGCTTAACAATAACCCACAACCCTCGGACCAACTAAATGCAATATAATTACAATAAAGGTTCTCTATTCCTGTGTTACTTAGAGACAGTCATAATTGGCCAGAAGGGGCAAATGTTATCAGACCTATTACATAATCCCTACTGCAATGAAGCTCTAAGTTGGTGGCTTTTAAGTGAAACAACCTTGTATGGTTATTTTCTAAAAACTTGGACCAAGGGCCCCTGGGTGGTTCAGTCACTTAAGTGTCTGCCTTCAGCTCAGGTCATGATCCCGGGGGCCTGGGATCGAACCCTACATCAGGCTCCTTGCTCAGCAGGGAGTCTGCTTCTCCCTCTCCTCCCCGCTTATACTCTCTCACTGTCTCTCCTTCTCTCTCTCTCAAATAAATAAATAAAAATAAAATCTTTAAAAAAAGTAATAAATAAATAAAAAACTTGGACCAGAAGTCATTTAATCAAAACCCAAATATTTGTGATCAGGTATCATTCTCTTTCAATAAAAGGCCCCACAATTTCATAATAGTCTACAATAACTGCTCCCAAAGTACAGCAGAAATATTTTTCTAAGTCAGCTTTCCATTATTTATGAGGAAATTCTAAAGTTTGTGTCTCTTACTAGGCCAAATTTCTTTTCATCTCTATTTTCGGTTACTTCAGGTTTCAATGGCAGCTTCATCTGAACCCGTCAGAAGAAGTCATGAAATTTAGAGAACTGGTTGAAGAATTACAGACTGCTCAAACTCATCTAATCCAGCCCCCTCACTTCACAGATAAAGAAACCAAGGGAGGGAATGGTTTAATGACTTGCTCAACATCATGCAATGAGCTCCTGAGAGAGCCAGGATTGAGAGCCAAGTCTCCTGCTCCCCAGCCCAGCCTTCCTTCTACCACATCATGGCACACATTCCTAGGCATGAAGGAGAAAACACATTCCAGCAATTATTATTGACAAAGACGTGATGACTACTAGTGATACTGAGGCACATACACAATATTTCTTCAGAATATTTTTTCCTGTTGGGCAATCTCACTCAGTCCCATAGTTGTCATTGCTACCTGTGTAATGGATGACTTCAGTTACTACTGTGGCCCTGATCTCTTCCATGTATACCATTGCCCATACTGTCGCTCTACCTGCATAATGCACAGCCAACTCACATTCTTGCCAAAAGTGAGCTCATTTTTATTTCCACCAAATCTGTTATTTCTATATTCCTATTTTGGTTTATTTTTTTACTTGATAATCACCCATTTGTCTAAGTCCTCACCATTCTTTACCCTTCACATTCCATTTATTATCATTTTCTGTGGTCCCATTACTTAGATATTTCCTGCATGTTTTCCTCATCTCTTCATCTCTATTTTCACATGTCTTTGTTACTTTTCACCTGGACTCTTTCCTTTGTCTCTTTCCTCTCCAAGCTATTCCCTACACTATCTTCAGAGCCATTTTTCCAAAGGGTAAACATTCTTTTGCTATGCTCTTGCCTAAAACTCTTACTGTCTTCCTCATGTCCATTAAAGCCCAGATAGCATGATTATTTAAGGTCCTTCATGTGATCTGTCCCCTGTTTGTCCTTCCATCCCACTATAGCTTTTCAATGCAATTCTTTGAAGTCATGAAACTATGGCATGTCCCCGTGTCCCTGTACACGCAGCTCCCCTCTGCCTAAAATACTCTCCTCTGCTCACCTTTCCCATGTCTGAGTATGTTGTCCGCAGCTGCTCTTGTAGTCACCCTCTAAGAGCCAACCCTGAGTGTAAAGATTAACCTATCAGTGAAGCCTATAGGCAGAATTTATTTTCTGATGCTTACACTGTGCCTCGCGTGTACTTCTATTATTATATATTGCACCATATTATAATTCCTTATTTGCATGTTACTGTGGTATTTATCTTTGCCTCAACACCTAGTAGTGCCTGAATGAATAGTAGAACAATAAATGGGCATGTGCAATAGTAATCTAGGGAAACATTTTCTGGTCAGATGTAACCTGGTATACTTAGAACATCTGAAAATAATACTATTTGGTCAATGCCGCTCAGAATAGACTCATTGCCCAAGCTATAGAGTTGAAATGTTTTGAATTTATAGAATTTTAATGACTGTAATTTAGAATGATTATGATTTATATCTACCTTACTCTTTCATTGAAACATGATTTTGTTTCCTCACTATGAAATCATCACACATAATTATCTCCAGATGACAAATAGTCATTGCAGCATATGAAGATATGGAAAAGGCATCTTACATTTTATCTCTTTTTTTCAGCAGAGTTTTGTTTCATGTGTACTTGTAGCATTAGTTAGCATCTGCATCTCTACCAATCTTTGGTCAAATAAATTTTATTGCACATTTATTAAGATGTTCCGGACTTCTGGGCTTTAACAACATATGTGAATGACGTTATTATATACTTACACATAGATCAGATATATAAGGTTAAATATGGTGTTTACTAAATTAAATGGGGACATGTAGCTAATTGAAACACTAGCCTGGGGATTGGCTAAGGTTTCATTTCAGGACTTCCTATACATTTCCACCAAAGTACACACTACAGAGATGCACGCTCTTGTATCCCTCAGGAATCTAGATGCTTATTTCCTTCAAAGGTAAAATTTATTTGAATTTGCTAATTTTACCTAGCATTTGCATTTTGCTCCATTATGTATTGTTTTAAATAACTTAACTTCTAATTTTTAACTTAATAGACATCTACATAACTCTAGAAAGCTGTGCCATGAGGAAGCCATAGTTTCTAGCACTTGCCTTCACTTTGCCACATATACTAAGAGCTACCAAGTTTGAGAAGCAAGGGGGTAGTGGAAAAAGTACTGAGCCCTATTACGTCAAGACATGGGTCCAACACTGGTTATGCCACTTACCAGCTCTTGATCTTAAGCAAATGACATATCCTTTCAGAGTTTCAGTTTCCTCACCTTCATGAGCATGGTAACACCTGCCTTACCTCCTCAGAGGATTATTTTTAAAATTGAATGAAAATTGTTCAGAGAGCTGAAAACTCGGGCTTAGAAAATGGGCAGGAACAAAGGGAGTTCCGGTAGCCAGAACTACAGCCAAATGTCATCACGTCAAACCACGGTCCCAAAGACACTGCTGCTGCCGCCTGCAGCCTCTGGATGCCTTCCCTGCGGCCGCCACCCCTGTGACCCTGAGTCGGGGCCGTGGGGGATCGCTGTTGCCACTGCTCCTACCAGCACCTACCTGAACTACTGCCTCACTGAGTCGCAGCTCTAGCTGCGGGCAAGGCTAGACATGTATATACCAGGCTTTTTTGTCTTTTATGGTAGCAGATTAGCTTATGATCCAATTCACAGGCTAACAGAATGGAAACTGCGTCCGATACAAGAGGGGATTAAGATGCTAGACCCACAACAGCTCTTTCTTGGCTATCGCCACGGCCTCCTAACTGCTCTCAACTGCCTCTAGCCTCTTCCCCTCCAACCTCCTATCCTGCTGGCACCAGAATTTTTTTTCAAAGGAAAATCTGATTTCTGCCACTGCTCTGTTTCAAGCCTCCAACGATCGCCTTCCCACAATGCCAAGGTAATATAAACGCATTTGAATCCCGGGCAAACCCTTCTAATCAGGTCCTCGTCTGCCCCAATAGCCATTCTCTTCTGAGTTTCCCAGACTAGTTTTCCCAGCAAGGCATACTGTTTAATGCCTCTTTGCCTTCCCTTTTATGAAAAGGGCAACTCTGAAGGAATTAAAAAACAGAAGACTAGCATACTAGCATTTTCTTCAGAAAGGCCAGCGTTGGGGACTTCCAGACAGGAAGGGGATTAAGGCAGGGACCTTCCTATGTTCGGGCTGAGGCTGGGAGACCAAACGAAGAGAACCCCAGTGGCTCACTGCTGTGGCTCAAGCCACAGCCAGTCCGTGGTCAGTGGAGAGAACCACTGAGCCTGCCCGGAGCACAGTACCCAAGTGGTGGAGGGTGGGAACCAATGTCAAAGAGCAGTCAGTAGCCAGAGAAGCAAATTCACACCTCTACTCCATTTTTTTCTGGCCTGACGTAATCCCAAGATGCTTGTTTTGATCCACGGAAAGGGAGTTCAGAAAGTCACCCAAGTGAAAACAATGGAATATTCTGCCTGAATGCCAGTGTGATTACAGGCCAGTTGATACTTAAATTAGAAGTGGACAATATACATACAGACTGGACATCAGTCATGCCCGTGACAGTGCACGCACATGCTGTTCCTCCACTTGAAGACGTAACGTTCCTTTTTTCGACTGCCAAGAGACTACCACTCAAGCTTTCAAGACTCAGCTGACTATGCAGATAAACAAAGTTGTGGAAGGATTCAGAGTAAACTATCAAGATGGATTACTTCTGGGCAAGGAAAGGAGGATAGGAGTGGAACTTTTCATTTTATGCCCTTCTGAACTACTTGAATTTTTCACAATAGCAGTGTATTATTTTAATAATTGGATTTTTTTAAGTCAACTCAAGTATTAGAGAAATGGTTGTGCCTCCTTCTTTGCTATTTTGTTTTTTGCATTCTTTTAAAAATGACCTAATGTTCTTGTAAAGAAGGCACAGAAGCCATGTGGGAAATGAAAAGTAAAAAATACCTGAAGCGGTTTTATGAAATATTATTGTGTTAAACATTATTGAGAGCTGTTTCCTCAGAATATTGCTGAATAATGAATGTTGGAAATTATTAACTAAAATGTACTCATCAACACATCAAAGGATAGAATAAATCAGTAAATATTGTGTTGCCTGTCCCTTGTATATACAAACAACCCTCTCAGTGACCACTGGTGGGCCAATCAACTTTCACATGTCTTTTCTGCTTTAGCCTCTTGGATGCCTCCCCCTCATGGGACAAAGTCCAGGCTCCGAACAGGTACAACAGGTTGTCCTGTTATTTTTCCTGTCGTGGGCACACTGGCTTTTTTTTACCACCCTCTCTTTTTCAAATGTGCAGCAGCCATATTTTCTCATTTGATCTTCTTTTTTTTAAGATTTTATGTATTTATTTGACAGAGAGAGAGAGCACACAAGCAGGGGGGGCGGCAGGGGGAGCGGCAGGCAGAGGGAGAGGGAGAAGCAGGCTCCCCGCAGAGCAGGGAGCCCGACGGGGGACACAGTCTCAGGACCCTGGGATCACGACCTGAGCCGAAGGCAGACGCTTAACGACTGAGCCGCCCAGGCTCCCCCTCTCATCTGATTTTCGCTATAGCCCTTATTTTTTGATGGAGCTTGGATGAAGCTTCTGGTCTCCCGACTATGTATAAAGTTTTCTCTGTTTCCACCATGCCACCTCATCTGCACTCCCATACCACAATCCATGCACTTCTTTCTTTAAATACTATTCTAATGACACTGTAGTTCTCTCTATGACATTCTCCTTTCCTGCTATCTCTCTATACCCTGTTCTTTTCCTTCATAAGATGAAAAATTAAATATATATATTCAAATTGGGTATGTGTGTGTGTATTATGTTTATTTTCTCAACCAGGGTATAACTTCCACGACAGCAAGAAACATGTGTCTCCCAACCCTCCTACCTGTTCCTATTTAGGGCGTGGCATATAGTAAGCACACAATAAACATTTGTTGAATGAATGAAGGAACATCAGCTACTGCACTAGGTAGGACTCTCTCAGTTGCAGACCCTTCATTTATTTTATTTTATTTTATTCTGTTTTATTTTTTCTTTTTTTTAAGATTTTATTTATTTATTTGACAGATAGAGAGAGAGCACAAGTAGGCAGAGTGGCCGGCAGAGGGAGAGAGAAGCAGACTCCCGGCTGAGCAGGGAGCCCGACACGGGGCTCGATCCCAGGACCCCGGGATCATGACCTGAGCTGAAGGCAGACGCCTAACTGACTGAGTCACCCAGGCGCCATTTTATTTTATTTTAAAAGAATTTATTTTTAAGTAATCTCTACACCTGACATGAGACTCGAACTCACAACCCCAAGATCAAGAGTCGCACGCTCTACCGACTGAGCCAGCAGAGCCCTCATTTAAACTAGCTTGAACAGAAAAGGAAATTTGTGGACCTGAGTGTTTAGGAAGTTCAGGAATCATCTGGCTTCAATCATAGCTCTGCTGAGGTTAGATTAAATATCTTCCCCCTCTTCCCCTCCCCCACCTTCCCATTTTCTTGCTCCTCCTTCTCCTCCTCTCACTCCTCTGTCTCCCTCATGCTTTCCTTCTGCAGCTGGGCCTCCTCCACCTCCTCTGTGCAGGGTGAAGAGCAGCTGGGAGCTTGGGGGTCTCTGCCCTAGTTTGGCACCCCGTGGGGGAAAAGCATATCTATCTCAACATCAGTATCTCAATTTCAGGAAAAGTGAATTTTAGGATTGGCCAGACCTGTGTCCTATGTGGGGGTGGGGCACAGTGATTGGCAGCTCCTCTAAAACCATGTGGAAGACGGGAGGGCGCCTGGGGCGCTCAGTGGTTGAGCGTCTGCCTTCGGCTTGGGTCATGATCCTGGGGTCCTGGGATCGAACCCTACGTCGGGCTCCTTGCTCAGTGGGGAGTCTGCTTCTCCCTCTCCTCCCTGCTTATACTCTCTCACTGTCTCTCCTTCTCTCTCTCTCTAGTAAATAAATAAAATCTTAAAAAAAAAAAAATGTGCAAGAGGGGAATGGTGTTTTCCCAGAGCAAGGGATGCTGTGCAGATGAAAACAACATGTCTTTTATATGCTTTCATAGGGAACTTCATTAAGAAATGAAGGAGAAACTGTGTTTAATATCAAGCAACTTCCTGCCTCTCGAATATAAACTCTCTGGTTGGACCTGAATTATGACCCTTTGAACTGTTTGACTTAGATCATAAATTTTTAAAAGGTGGACCACACTTTATTTTTTGAGTCCCAAAGTGTTACTAAGTCAAGTGTAGTAATAAAGACAATTCCACCCATAACCTTCATAGCTATCTGTTCAGCAAAGCAGAGAACTGCAAAACAACTTTTTTAGTTGTTTATTTTGGCTTTTAGCCAAATAGGAACTCTAGAAATTTGTTTGTAGATAAATTGTGTTTCCATGTCCAAGAGGAAATGTGCGGCTCAGTAACGACCACAGGATGCAGATCTCCATTTCATGCACAAAATTCTGCAGGCAGCATGCTCACGTTCCTATGCGTGGGGTAAAACAGGGAATGCTCATCGTTCATACGACTGCTAAATACTGATTTTCTTGTAGCCTTGATTCTTGAGAGGTGGATTTTCAGTGTTAAGCATTTGTTGATTTGCCCAGGCCCCTTTGTTTGAAGACAGTCTTCTGGGAAAGAAATATGATCAAAATTTTTTTTAAAAATCAATGTTCCTTCTCAGTTTCTACTTCAAGGTACTTTGCTTTTATCCCCTTTCTGAATTGGCATGAAGTACCTCATAATGCAACAGATTTCTAAATGAATGAGAATGAATGTGACTAGCCCTATTCAGATATCCAATAGGCTCAGGGACTTAAATGCAATTTATAATACAGAAAGTATTAAACTAGTTCTTTCTTAGTCACTTTTTTTTTTAACTTTATAATCTGGGTCTTCAGGAGAAGGAATGGTGAAATGTTCTGCTTTTTAAAGTTATAAATACATATGATTAATAAGAAAAACACTGAAGGAAATTAAAACAACCTCACATCCTCTACTTCCTGACATCCTCTTTTGATTTTGTGAAGTTTCCTGTCATTACTTTTCAATATATTTATTTTTAAGGAAGTTCCTTTAGCAAGAAGAGGGAGACTAGCACACTGTCCCTCCTGAGACCCACACACACACACACACACACTCCCGTCAAAGATTTAGAAATTTATATTGCAGTATTATTCCACAATTTAAACACCAGGGCCCATGACGTCCATCTCTAGTTGGTTTGGGAAGCAGTGAAGAGGATACTAAAGAGAAAGTGAGAAGTACCATATCCTAGATTTCTGCCTTTTTGCACAGTGCAGGAGCTTAAAGATAACAATTTCATAATTATCATTAGTTATTATTATTAATAGTTAACATTTATTGCGCTTTTGCTCAAGGTATCATCTTTGTGCTAAGTGCTTTACACATACACACACACACTCACATACTGCAAACTTGTCATGTGCCCATATCAGAGTTCATGCTGTGGGTTAAGACTGTGTTTTTGGTGATCATGATCCATTAGTGAATCATGAAATTAATTTAATAGGTAGAGATAAACTCAATCCTATAACATCCTTGTGAAGTGAATTGTATTATCCCCATTTTATAGATGAGGAATGTCAGAACTTAGGAGGTTAACTCACCCAAGTTCACAGAATTAGTAAGAGGTAAAACTGCATTTGGAGCCTTTGTCGCCAAAAGCGTGTCTCAACTACTATGACTGACTGTATTACATCATTTAACAATTCTGGATGCATCACATTAGAAACAATTATGTGTAGAAGAAAACCTATATCCTTTAAGGGAGAGCTCAAGGCTTTTGCACAATCAACCAACCTGCAGTGTATTGAATATAGGCTTAAGAACCGTGTGTGTGTGTTGCGTGTGTGTGTGTTGTGTGTGTGTGTGTGTTGTGTGTGTGTGTTGTGTGTGTTGTGTGTGTGTGTGTGTGTGTTGTGTGTGTGTGTGTGTTAATTAAAGTTGTGGAAAAAAATTCATAGGACTCCACAGCATTAATAGAAATACCAAAATTCATGAGTGACTCTGAGGCAAAGAGAGTTTCTTACTTTCAAAGATTCATAATTTTATATTTACACAGTACTTTACAGCTTATACAGGACTTTCCTAGATATCATGTGATCCTCACACATTCTATGGACTCGATATGTGTGGCCTTCTTATGGTACAGGCTGTAAGAGTGGTTACAGCTGATAATGACTAGTTATCAATGGAAAAGCCAACATATTTTGGCCACAGTCCAACAGTATAAAAATGGTGCTTACAGATAATCTGCCATTATGAAATCCCCAGCTCTTAAAGAAGTAGCAAAGCTGCCAAATGAATGCGGAGGCAGATATATTTAATAGGCCCTAAAAAGCTAAATATAAAAATGCAATCAATAAGTTGACTCTGGGGGAAACCTGGGTGGCTCAGTGGGTTAAGCGTCTGCCTTCGGCTCAGGTCATGATCCCAGGGTCCTGGGATCAAGTCCCGCAAGGGGCTCCTTGCTCAGTGGGGAGCCTGCTTCTCCCTCTGCCTGTCGCTCCCCCTGCTTGTGCCCTCTCTCCCTGTCTCTCTGACAAATAAATAAGTAAATAAATAAAATCTAAAAAAAAAAAAGTTGACTCTGGGACACCAACAGCTTTTGAAGAAAACATCTTTACCTTTCAGAAATAACTATGATGGTGTTCGTTAAATACATTTGTCATTTCAAAAATATCTCCCAAAATTACTAGGACCACAACAGTTGTCAGTATTCATACACTAAGTCTCACTTATTCTTTGCTTTTTTTGGGAAAAAAAGTACGTATACTCACACAGAGAGAATCCCTTCCAGTTTGTGTTGGCTATCATTTTCCTCAAGTTTAAGTAAGACCTTAAATACCCTCAAAGACTTCCTTACAGAATTGTCACAATGCGCATCAGGGTTTCTGCTGTGGACTAAGGCAGTGTTTTTGGTGGTCACAACCCATCTACGGAATCAGTGTAGTGAGTAGAGACAAACAATTGTTTAAAATGAAACAACATAATAAAAAATATCAGAATGTCTCACAGGTAGTTAATGCAAGTATGTTTTAGGGAAATTTTGTTTCAATGTTTTATGTGTATACTAAGTGTTGATACTTAATGTGAGTTGTAGTAAAAAAAAGATTTGAGTAAAATAAATGAGTCACAGGGATATAAATTACCGCATAGGGAATATAGTCAATAATATTTTAACAGTTTTGTATAGTGACAGATGATAACTAGACCCATCAAGGTGATCATTTTATAATGTCTAAAAATATTGAATCACTATGATGTATACCTGAAATTAATATAATATGGTATGTCAATTACAATTCAATTAAAAAAAAAAAGATTTGAAAGCCACTGGGTTAAGACACTTTCTCCAAAAGGCATTTCACTGAAAATATAGCTTTTGGATGGATGTCTCAGAGCACACAGACTTATTCTTTTACGTGATGGAGCAGTGGAGGAGATTGCTGGGAGCAGAGGGGTGTGGATAGCCAAAGTACAAGAAGGACACAGGAGCAAAACTCCACCCAATCCAGAGTTCATCTAGTGATGGTCCTACTCTTTGATCCTGGCTACGACTAATGAGAGTAAGATACCACTGGAGAAAAGAAGGATAAAAGGGACAGGAACAGAGAGAAGAGGGAAGGAGAGCAAGAGGGGGAGTATCAGAGTGAGATAATCAGAGTCAGAGCAAAGGTTGGGGTTTACATGTAAACAAGAGGGAAAGAAGACGGGAGAGCAAAAAACTAAGACTACAGGATGAAGCTTGGCAGGAGGAATCATTCTATGTTGAAAAGGTGCCTTCAGCTGTAACAGGGAGCTTGACTTGAATGGCTTAAACAACGATGACATTTATTGACTCATCCACCGGCTTGGTAACATCACAAGGACCATCCACAGCTTTGGCCTCAATTTTGTCCCCTTTGTGGATACAGGATGACTGCAAGAGCAACTGGGACTATGTGCTTCTTGGTTCTCTTCCAAGTTGGAGGAAAAGGCTGTATTCCCGTGGTTCTCCGAATGGCAGGGGATAATTTCCCCAAATCCTCCAGGAAACCTCTGCTTACATCCTATTGACCAGAATTGAATCACATGCCTATTCCTGAATGGTTGACTGACGGAGGGCTGGCATTACCCAGACCAATCACACATCTCCCTGGAGCTGGGCCCAACCTCTTCACGGCACGTGATAAATGAGAGAAAAACAAGAATCTGAGTTTCCTTTAGGAAGAAAGGGAAGACATTTTGCTGAATAGGCAACAAAGTTCGCTACATACAAGAGTTTTTAAAAACTCTGGTAACATTTCCTAGTAGTTCTAGTAGATTTGGTATTGAACATTTCTGTCATTAAAACAGTTTCATCTTTAGAGACTTACGTCATTTTCCGTCTTATAGAAGAATGCTTTGGAGGCATTTAAATAAAAACAAAGAAATCAAGTACAGAGAGCTTCTATCTTCCATATGCTTTACCACCAAAAGAAATCTCAATTTTTACCCAAAAATAATATGCTGTATTCACTCCCACAGGGACAATGCACAATGATTGACCTCTGTTGGAACAAACATCATGAGAGAGAACCACCAGTCATTGTACAGAGCTTTACTTCTCTCTCTGGTTCCCTCCCCCACACAGAAGTTATACTTCAGCATTATCCTCATGTGTACTTGCCAACTTTCTGCATCATGACACAAAGACATTGCTGGTTAGGATCATTCTAGCCCGAAGAAAGGCAAGCACAAAGCCTGCGAGGCTTAGATGAAATGCACACTATTTGCTGCACGGCCACGGTGTTTTGAGGGTTCCCTTTATTAAAGACTAGCAGAAAGTCAACAGCCCACAGTTGCTCAAATCTGGGCTTTGGTTTCATTGCCACCACCCGCCACTTCCCCACCCAGGAGAATTACAGCTCAGTGGCGTTTTAACTACGTCCCCAGGGGAGTGTTGAGTAAAAAGAAAAGCATGCTAGGTCACCAATAAATCATTTCTGGAGAAAAGAACATTTCAGGAAAATTAAACAAAGTGTAGAAAAGCCTTAGCTTGCAATCCGTTGTGGCAGAGTTTGAACGATGGCTTTCCTCCCCGCTTAGACAAACACCAAGCAGGAAGCTCTGAACAGGAGAAAAAAAAAAGTTCTGTCCAGAGCCATAGAAGAGAATGGCTAATGGTCATTGTTACTTCTTTGCTCATTTAAACAAAACGAAGGCGGCTAGTTCTTTAACTCTTTCCAAGTGAATTTCTGGTTACTTCCAGAAATTCTACAGTGGAGACCTGACAACTCTAGAAATCCAATGAGCCTGGAACATGGTTTTTCAGAGTTACTTCAAAGCACAGCTAACCACCCAGAGAGTTTAACTGACTTCCCCGCGCCCCCACCCAGAGCCCTGCCTCCAGTGCGCAGGTACGTGGCTCTCCCTGGGATACCTACTGTGGTAGGGCATATGGGAAGGGAAGGTGCGGGTCTCATTCACTGGCGTTTGTAAATACCTCGTGAAGTTTGAAAAGTATGCCTTCCTTGTGTGCACTTTGTGGTTTTCTATTTGGTAAACTTTGCTATCGTCCTTCTGCCTTACCTTTCTCTACTGCACGATTCCGGCACTCAGGTGTCTATGAATTGCTACCGTAGGATCATCCCACAACACTGTCAGCCTGAATTTATTAGCTGAGGTTGCTGCTGGCTGCCTCCATAGCAACTAGCTGAAAATATTACAGGACTTCCCCCATGAGACCATACCGAACAAAAGCACATCACCACTTCTTTCTGTTTAACATTTGTCTACCTCAAGAGGAACCGGGCAGAATTCAAAAAATGTTTTCCAGCTGGGAAAAGAAATAATCAACCAGGTCAAACGCTAGGCCTTATTTCTTTAGATGCGCGACTGATTGTCCTCTCTCTCTCTAATGAATGATTCATGCTATTCACTTTGAATCAGTCACTTAGGTTATCTGAATTTCTATTCTGTGCCTCCTAAAATTGACATTGCTAGGATGAATAAATTCTTATAATAGGTGGGGATTCAGTGAGCCAGTTGATATATTTAACTAAATAATTTCTTTTATAGGATGTTCTTAAAATAATAGTTTAAAATTTCAAAAGCTCCTTAGGATATTAACCAGCATTTTGAAGAACGCCTAAGGTGCCGGTTTCCATTCTCTTTTAAGAGTCCTTCAGCTTTAAAATGCTATGAATTTATGAATATGTGCTACTGTATTCCCAGTAGGAGATTCTAGTTTATTATTTTTCATGAAGTTGGAAGAGATTAGTTAGATATTGACTATGCAATGCAAATCTGTGCATCAAGCAACAGAATAGCATGATTCTGTCATTATGTAATGCTAGCTTGCACAAAATAGATTGTCAACAACTACTTCTTGATTCTCAGCCACTGTACATTTTTCAATTACCAGTTTGGTAATTATGCAAATTGCATGTAGTGGGATTTTCAAATAGATGGCTCATTTTATAGCAATATATTTTATAGCTTATATAATTGTAACATGTATAGACAGGAATTTATTACCTTCTTGCTTTGGTACAATGAGACCTGTAATTCCTATCATCTTACACAAGATCTGCTTGCTTAAGTATGTGTCTGGCTTTATAGAGGATTACTAGAGCGCTATTTTTTTCTTCCACTACACAGAAGTCAGATATTAAAAGGGTAAAAACCATAAAATTCCTCTTCAGGAATTTTCCAAACCAGACAAACAAAGAGAAAACCAAGAGCTTTGCCCCGTTTGACCTTAACCATGCTAGCTGGGTTCAACATCTTCTCTCCTGAGGTCTAGGCCCTTGTGTCATCGGATCCGGGCTAGGCGATGTACTTCGCTCCACAGGAGGTAGAAGGGTACCTTTACTCCTTTTGGTTTTGCAGGTGTTGCCTCGTATCCTCCTTAATAACCCTGCTGACTTAGCCCAGTAGTTCTCTACCTTCCTCCTAAAGCTTGTTACCTGGTTCACATCTCTGACCCCTGACTTCTAGTAACCTACTGAGTCATTCTGGTTGAGTTCAGCCTGGTGTCTCCCTGAACACCCATCATCATCATCATCACAATAATATCTCACGTTTATTACCATATGCCCCCGAAGGAGTCTGCTTTCTGTGGGTTTTTTCTTTTTTTTTTTTTTTAAGATTTTATTTATTTATTTGACAGAGAGAGACACAGCGAGAGCAGGAACACAAGCAGGGGGAGTGGGAGAGGGAGAAGCAGGCTTCCTGCTGAGCAGGGAGCCCGGTGCGGGGCTCGATCCCAGGACCCTGAGATCATGACCTGAGCCGAAGGCAGACACTTAACGACTGAGCCACCCAGGCGCCCCTGTGGGTTATTTCTTTTCAACCTTAAAACCACCCTATGAGGCAAGGACTCTTATACAGTGCCGAGGTTATTAAGAAGCAGATAACAGATAGGTGGCAGAGGCAGGTCTTAAACCCGGGCCGTTTCTTAACTGCTATTCTCTACCTCTTCCCACCGTTTGCCCAAATGGAGAATTAACTACCAGCCACTTAGGTAAGACTCAGGCTTCCTAACCACATGGTGTTGCCACCGGTCTGGGGGAGGCATAGGTCCCAGCTGCAGAGAATGATTCTGTCCTCCCAATAGTCTTCTTTTAATTCTTGGTGGCAAGAGGATTTATTCATTTCCTTTGTATTCAAAATTAGTTTTATCCACACAATATGCCACAGGTAACTCAGATTGCATTCATTACGAGCTGCCATGTCCTTTGTCATTTGTTTACAACAAGGGCTCTGGCTTGACCTTAGCTTTTTTTTTTTCCTTAATTTTTATTTCTTTATTGATGTATGGTTGACATATAATATTATATTCATTTTTGGCCTTAGCTTTTAGGTGAAGTCATCTTAGGAAAAGTCAAGAGCCACAGAAATAGAGTCTAAAAATGACAAACATTGCAAGCATTCATTTTATACTCCCACAATCTTTATTTTCCAATTTCTGTTAGTTGAAAACAAGAACGGTAAGAGATCTTAGAAAATAGTGGATTTTCAGAAATACAACTACCTATTAACAAAAGCCAAACACACTCCTACGTCCTTACTCCACACAAACCAGATAATATTAAAAAGACTTGGAAAGTGCTTTATATCTATAGGTACGCTACAAAAACATAGTCACACGAATGAACGATGCAAAGAACTCATACTTGGCTTACTTTTTCCCTTTACCATATAAATCCAAAAAATTAAAAATGCTAAAGTGGGGATTCAATTAAGAATTTAGTGGTGACTTTTAATGGATGGTATCTTCCAGTAAGTATCTCAGTCAGTCTAAAGAGTGATACTACAGAACAAGGGAAGGTCCCTCTGAGGAACTATCTTGCCTCCTAGAGAAAATCAAGGCAAGATAACAGTTCTGTTTGGGGTTGTCAGGGTGCAGGGCACAAATATTGTTAGGTAAGCGAATGGCCCTCTCACTTGATGAGGATGATAGCAAACACAGCCAGTCTTAGCTTGGTAGGAAATGAAATATGGCTGTGAGTTCTGAGCGACAGAAACAGGAAGGAAGAGTGAGCAAGACCCCAGTCTGTATTGCATTCGGCCTGTTAGGAAACCACATGATGGGGCATGTAATAAACTCCATCTCTGCTCTTGCCTTGACGCTCTCCTTTTGGAATCTTGAACCACCTTGCGTTTTCATCTAATGAACAGATTGTCTGATCCTGAAAGATGATTATCCACCCAAATACAAGGTTCTGGATGGCAGGGGTCTGGTCTGTTCTGTACCTAGCTGTATATTGTGAGCACCTGGAGTGTAGCAGGTGCTCACTGAATACTTGTTGAATGAATGAACCCAGAGCCCAATAATTTGAGAATAGCCTGAGAAATATTTGGGGCTTCTTTGCTCTTCACCTAAACAATGGTGACCAAAAGTAAAAGAAAAAGAAAAGAAGCAGAAGAGGTCATCGGTCATTTGCCAAGGCAATGGAGTTATTTTGTTCGTATTCAGTTTATATTAGTGGCTTCCTTGCAGAAAAGATGCCATAAGATGACAGAAGAATAATCATGTGTTTTTGTTGTGTGCACCGGTGTACATGTATTTGATCATGCATATTGATGTAGGTATGTCAAATCATGTAAATATAGCCATATCTGTGCTTGAATCTAGTTAACCCTTCATCAATCCTCCTGAAATGAAAGACATCCTTAATTCTCCTGATTTAGCAGTAGTTATTTAGAATTATGAGAAACAAGGTTGACTCATTAACGAAACAGCCCATCCCCACTAATAATGCGGCTCAGTGATAATAAGAGAAAGGTAATCTGGGATGGTCAGTCACTCCTCCCCTCCAGAAATCTCGTGACATCTAAACTGGGAGTTGGTGGCCAGGCAAACAAATTCAAATTACCTTCCAGCAGAAACCTCAAAATACTTGTTTGAGATGGTTTCGGCTAGAAGACGCAAATCCAGATCAAAATCTGAAGCCACAGAAATACTGAAATAGCAGGAACAGAGACGTAGTCTTACAGGAACCTCAGGAAGGTTCAAAGGAGGTTAAAAAAAGAAAAAGAAAGAAGAGGCAAAGCTGCAGCCAGAGAAGCTGGTGGCATTGCCCATCCCTACTGGAAATGATGATATCCGCTGAAGAGGAAAGGGGAAGGATTTAGAGGTGCAAAACAAGCAGCTCAGACAGGGACAAAACAGGAAACAGGAGTGCTGACGAAACCCAACTGTAAATCAGGAAAAGAGCAAGGTCTCCAAGCCACAGAGCTGTTAAAGACACCGGAAAAGGACAAAATAAAAGTAGTGGGGGACTCAGAGTCAACAGTGGATTAAAAAACACATTTACAAACAGATAAAGAAGTCTCGATTTTCCCATCAAGAAGACCTTGAAATAGGCTTAGTCCTATTATAAGTTATTTGGGGATGTTCTATTGTATTCGATTTGCATCGGATCGAATATCGCTTGAAATGAATGGACCTGCAAATTTAGGGGAACTCCCTTGTTGTTGGTATCCAGGACATCTCATATTGCTGTTGGTTAATAGTAATAGATAACATTTCGTATACTGCCCACAATATGGGGAATATTATTACTCACAAATCATAGAAAGTATGCACTGTTACTACCCTCAGTTTGTGCTATTTGTGCTATGACCACCTTCAAAGATGAAGTCTTTGAGGTTGTATGATTTGCTAAAGGTCGAGGGGCCAGTCCAGAATAGTCTCAAGACATATGAACAAACAAAGGAAGGAAAAAGGAGTCTAGAGATAATAAGGTCTAGAATGTTAGAACGCTAAAGCCAGCTAGGAAAATATAGATTACAGAGTTCAATTCTCTCACTAGGGTGAGTAACTTACTGACCTCTATTTCAGAGTCTTGCTAAAACTATCTTAACAAGTCAGTGACAAAATCTTTTCACCGGACAGGGGATGACCAGTAGTTATGTTTCTTATATTTATTTAATATTATCGTGGGGTGTCCGGGTGGCTCAGTTGGTTGAGCATCTGCTTTCAGCTCAGGTCATGATCTTGGGGTCCTGGCACTGAGCCCCTGTTGGGCTCCCTGCTCAGCGGGGAGTCTGCTTCTTCCTCTCCCTCTACCCCCCCCCTTGTGAGCACACACACTCTCTCTCTCGAATAAATAAAGTAAAATCTTTAAAAAAATAGTGTCACAGGGGCGCCTGGATGGCTCAGTCGTTAGGCGTCTGCCTTCGGCTCAGGTCATGATCCCAGGGTCCTGGAATCGAGCCCCGCATCGGGCTCCCTGCTCGGCGGGAAGCCTGCTTCTCCCTCTCCCTCTCCCACTCCCCCTGCTTGTGTTCCCTCTCTCGCTGTCTTTCTCTCTGTCAAATAAATAAATAAAATATTAAAAAAAAATAGTGTCACAATATTTGGGGGCAATTACTGTATTAATGATCAAATACAACTATTATTGTTATTTGTAAAATAACAACAGTTTGGTGTGGTTAAGTGATTTCTCCAAGGTCACATACCACGCTAGATTTTTCAAATTTCTCTAAACCTTATTTCATTCAGGAATTATACTATTGCCAGCAAGGCTCAAATTGGATTGAATTTAAGTTTATGTCACATAGTGATAATTGCTTTTAAAGAAATGAAAACTTTGCTTCAGAATCCAGAACTTATGTTTCCCATTTGGCGGCCATCCCAGTATGTGGTACACAGAGGACACTTCCTCAAATGATCAGGACCGTGTTGGATGCTCCACTGCTCTTTCAGAACCCAGCTGGTTTGCCATGCTCCTTGGGTTAGGAAATGGGCCCCTCAGGCACAGTTGCTCAGTTATTTAAGGTCTTAAGAAGGCAAATTATAAATAAACAGAAAGGTCCAAAAATACACATATGGATAAGGTCAACACAAAACACCAAGGGGATTTCACTCGGGGTACAATCATGTGGCTGGGAATTTGGGGACAGATGTAGAAAGATGCACATGATGCAGCCACAGTGCGAGGACATGCTTCTGTGCTGAAAACAATTCAGAGGTATCTTGTTTTATGCTGATGTTCAAGTCAATGTGCTTTTTAGTAAATGCTCTGAGCTAAGGCGGTTAAAGGAACGGGAACTGGCAGCTTAGTTCCACATAGGGTGTGTGCCTAGATGAGGCTTCTAAGATTTTCTTTGATTTGGATCAATGGGGCTCAAATATAATCATGTGATAAAACACCTGAAAATCATGTTGTTTTTTAACATGAAATACAAATACTTAAGTTATATAAGAAAAACAAACATATAATCTTGGATTGAATAAGATATATTGTGTCCTGTTATAAGAGAAAGATAATATTATTAAAACCAAAGGAATATGAAACATTTATGGAGGAAAGATAAAACTGAGGAAATTGTATCCATTCACTTACCATTTTTTCTTAATATTTTGCACAGAAGGGACTGCTGGTTGCCACTCTCACATCCAATTTCCCTTCCTCTTTAACAGAACCCCAATTTTTAGCTGGGCACAGAGTCCCTCTGTGAGAAATTACATTTCCCATCCTCCCTTGTGGCTAAGTCTGGCCACATGACTATTTTCTGCGGAAGGTACGAAAGCATAACTCCTAGCTGGAAAGTCCAGAAAGGCTGCTTAAAGGGATTCAGCTCAGCTGGAAGGGGTTTTTCTGTTTTTCTGTCTTCTTTTGGCCTACCATGGAGATGCGATAACTGGAGCTTTAACAGTTGTTAAAGCCCTGAGATGGCCTGAATAATAAAAGCCACTTAGTGGAGAAAACCAATATGACAGGCTGCAAGGCCATAACTAGATGGTTTTTCTCCTTCAGGCTTGCTTTAGGCACTGGTAGTGCACCTTTCTTTTTCTGTGCAGCAAAACCCAATCCTACCTGATAAACCTGCGAGAAAAAAATCCCTACCCCCAGTACTAATATTGAAGTTTAGAGCTTGAACACCTAAAACTACTGAGTAGAATACAAGAGTATAGTTTGAACCACAAACAACCACAAAATGTTGTTATCTGTGTGCTTTCTTAGAAAAACCATAGAGATAATTATTTCAACTAACTTCTATTTTTAGTTTTGAAAGTCCTGCTTTTGAAAAAAAAAAAGAATGAAAGAAAGAAAAAGAAAAAGAAAAACGGCACCAGATCTCATTATTTTCTAGATCTCTCTCATTAATATCCAGCAATGGTGTAAGTTTCATCTTAGTCAAAGTATCTATTTTCCATATAGTTTTGCAATGCCTTAAGTTCGTAAAGCATACCCACATAATTAACTCATGTGATTCTCATAATAGATCCATGAAGTAAGCAAGACAAACATAATTAGTTCCCTTTTTACCACTGGATTCTCCTCCTCACTACTGCATCACTTTGAGGTAGATGAGACTATCATTATGCCTAATACACCTGACATGCTCACATCATCTGACCCAATGCCTTAAAAACAAGTTGGCATTTAATAAGCACTTGCTGGATGTCTGGATGGGTAACTGGGTGAGTGAGTGAATAAGGACACTGAGGCCCAGAGAGGTGACAGGAGGTATCAGGGTCACAACACTGGAATTAAAGTTAGAGTTTCCTCACGCCTATTGTATTTCCCATTACGGTATGTTGCCTCTCCTTAGACATTCATTCTCCAATTTGCTGAGCTGCCCATTTGGATATGCTGTCAGTGAAAGGCGGTGTTCAGATGGTCATCAATGGTGGACTTCAGCTGATGCCCCAGCATAATATTGCACATACCACAAAAGAGTTTGCTTTCACTGGCAGCTCTCCAAATCTTCACATATTATGCTGTGCCAACAGCCATTGTCCTTGACAAGTGACTGGGCTGGCAACATAGGATTCCCTCAAACAAAGTCCTTCACATGGATAGCCGGCAAGGAGTTCTACTTCTAGGTTTGCCTGACACCCTCACACAGCTAGAGTATTTGTTTCACTTGGGGAAATGTTCCAGGAAGCTTTGTATAGTGGTGGTTGTTATGGTTTAACTTGAGGGCTTAAAGATTTGAACTAGGAAACACAAGAGCCACAGTGGACCCGAACATTTAGAACATTTTCTTTCTTCTTAGAGAGCTGAGAAATGAACAAGAGCCAGATAGACCTGAAATCATCACCCTGTTCACTCTAAGGTATGTGTCTAAAGTAAATGTACATTGTTTTACAGATCATCGGAGAATCTTAAGTGATTTCTCCTAAGTCATCAAAGTAGTCAAGATAATAGCCATAGATTCTAAGTCCTAAATTAGTCAGGGAGCTAGTGAGAAGAAATTCTCGGCCTGCCATTTACAACCTGTGTGACTCTGGTGAACTTATTCTCTCTGAACCTCAGTTTTAATGTATTTATAATGGAAATCCTACTCTTCCACTCCCAGAGCTGTTGAAGGTTTAAACGAGATACCGTAAAATGCCCAGCAATTTGGAAGCCGCTCGGTTCCTTTGTTTTCATTCCTTCCTGCTTTTGATACTGGGTCCATTTCAGAAACCCTTGCCACATTCTGTGACCAAACAGAAATGCTGAGAAATCCAATATAATCTTTATTAAAACCTTCTGGTTTGCTTTAGCATACAGAGGTTTAGAACTTTGCATAAAATATACAATTTACAAAAATACCTAAGAATATCTAGAAGACACTTGGCCTCGTTTGCTTGACCTGCAGGAATTCTGATTCTTTTCTGTATTTTTGGCCCGGATTCTAGAATAAGAATCAGAATGTCCAGTGGAGACATGTTGGTGCCTCCCGCGTTCTCATGCTGCTGACCCAGAACTCCTTACCTATGCTTTTTCATAGTTTACTTTTACTTTATTCAGCAAGTAGTTTTGAAGCGCCAGCTATGTGTCCGTCACTAAGAGAGGTGCTGAGAACATAGAAACGAACAAAACAGACAAAAGTTTTCTCTGTTTGTGGGGAAAGACAGACAATAAACCCAATAAACATGGTCTATTGGTGATGGAGAAAAATAAGGTAGGAAAGGAGCTATGGAGTGTTGGGGCAGGAGTTGGCATTATAGTCAGGAAATGTCATGTAGGAAGACCTAAAGGAGAAATCCGGGAGGAAGGTAGAAGGCATAGGAAGTACAGTGACCCTGAGGAAGGAAAGTGCCGGGCATGTTCCGAGAACAGCAAGAAGGCCGGTTTGGCTGCAGCAGAGAGAACAAAGGAGAAAACAGTAGGACATAAAGTAAGATGAGTGAGGAGGCAGGAGGGGGCGGATTGTGTCTGGGCGTTATAAAGACTTTGTCTTTTACTCTAAGTGAAATAGAAGCCTTTGCTGGGGTTGAGCAGGGAGGTCACATGATCTGACTTATGTTTTAATAGAACCATTCTGACTATTGTACTGAGAAATAGGCTGAAAATCAATGAGACCAGTAAGGAGATTATTGTAGTAATCCAGTGAGAAAGGAGGCAAATATTTGCTGTTGGATTGGATGTGGGGTATGACAGACAGAGAAAAGAACCCCAGGGTTTTTTGGCATGAGAAAGTAAAAGGTGGTGTTGTCATTAACTTAGGTGCAGGAGACTACAGGAAAAACAGGTGCAGGAAAGATCAGCAGTTTGGTATTAGACATACTAAGTTTGAGATGCTTATTAGACATCCAAACAGAGTTGTCATGTAAGCAACTAGATTTCCAGTCAGAGCATAGGGTAGAAATTTGAGCTAGAGATATTAATTTGGGTGTTGACAACCTATACACGATATTTAAAGAAGAGAAGACAGATATGGATGTGTAGAGACAGGCAGGTAGTAAGATCAGTAAATAGAGAATTTAATCCCATGGCTCAGAGAACCCGCTCCTTCAAATCATTTGGATGTAAGGTGCCGGGGAAGAAGAAGAGGGAACCACTGAGTTGAGTAGCTTTAAAATCCTTCAAGTGAAAAAGGTGATCAGCTATGGGAGAACACTGGCTAGACTGGGGTCTTGGGTAGGGCGTGATGAAGCTCAAGGGACTACAGGTAAAATGTACAAAATAAGACTACTGAGTAAGAGCGTGGAATCCCTGACTCACCCATGGAGTGATTCAGAGAGATCTGCTAGATGTGCAGACTTCATAATATATTGCTCATACAGCATGGTTTATCTGTTTATAACTAAAAGAAAAAAATTAGAGAGGTGCCTGGGTGACTCAGTTGGTTAAACGTCCAACTCTTGGTTTCAGCTCAGGTTGTGATCTCCTGGGTCGTGAGACTGAGCCCCACATGGGGCTCCACACTCAGCGGGGAGTCTGCTTGAAGATTCTCTCTGTCTGCCCCTCCCCCCACTCATGTGCACTCTCCCTCTCTCTAAAATAAATACGTTTAAAAAAAATTCAAGCCCACTCTTTGACTCAGTAATTCTACTTCTTGACATGAATTCTAAGGAAATACATTTGATTATAGTAAAATATTTATATGTACAGATATTTATCACAGTGTTATTTATAAAAAGGAAAAATCCTGGAAGCAATATAAGTGCCCCAAGAAGTGGACTGTTTAAATAAATTGCCATCTATACCTGTAGAATATAATATTGTACAGCCATTAGAAACAATGTTTATAATAATACTTAATAACATGGGAAAGGACTATAGTACAGTGTTAGATAAAAATTAACATAAAACCATATATGTATCATGTGATCCTAATTTTATACATTCGTGTGTGCAGAGAACACAGAATGAAAATAAATACACTCAATATTTGTCAGTGGTGAACTTGTGGTTTTTTCCTATGCTATATATTTCTGATTTTCCAAATATTCCATCAGGAGTAGATATGATTTTTATAATCATATTTTTAAAATTTTTAAATTTTAAGTGAAGATTAAAACAAATTTCTGTGTTGGCCCCAGTCCTCCTTGGGTTGCTCTGTCTGTCATTTCAGTTACAGACTCCATGAGGGCTCCCAAATATTTGGTCCCCTGTTCCTAGAACAAGTGGTCAAACATGAGTCATCAGACAAAAGGCCCCAGGATGTTGAATACTAGCTGGGCTGGTAGAAGACTTGTGACACGGGTGTGATGGATCCAGGTGTGATCTCCTCTGGAGCACTGGTACCTTTCATCAGACTGGGGTTTTACCATTGGAGCGGGCAGTGGGCCCTTATTGTTTCCGGGACACCTAAAACTCATCCTTTGTGCCAGACTGTTGTTCACTTATACTCTGAATGCTTCATAGCAGAGTCATTTCCTGTTGAGATCTCTTCAACTTTTCCTCTTTGACCCAGGACTGACTGAAAATTATCTCTGCTCTACAGGGCATGAAAGATTCTTCACAAAAGTAAGCCATTTAGGGATATGTTAGTCTGTCATGGAAGAAAGGCAAAATGACTGAGAGCTACATTCATCCATCTGACCTGGGAACGAATGAGAGTAATCACAGGTGGGGCTGCTACCGTAAATCAGTGAGCACATAGCCTTTTCTGGTTTAGTAAATTCATCCAGGCTTTTCCCTGGGAGTCTGGCTTTAATATTTTTCTGCCTCTTTAAGATTGGGAAACCACCCAGGCCTCCCAGCTCTTGGCAAGCAATGGATTGACTTCATGTTGTTACTCAGCACTTTGTTTCTTATTGAAATGCCAGCCTCTGCACAACCGGTTTGTAAAGGCTGAAGATCCTCTGGGCGTGCCCAGAAACATAGCAGCCTCAGGAGGAGAGAACTAAAAAGGACAGAGTGAGAACAGGAGAAAGGCTTTACAGCTCTGAGCAGCTTGAATCAAGCCGATGTCAACAGCCTAGACTCTTGTTAACTCCTTAGAGCCTCTTCTCTCTCTTCTCTTGGTTGCAATCCCACCTGCTCTTCTGAGAGCAACTCTACTGCTGCCTTCCCCAGCCTAATTTAATCTGTTCTTCTGTGTTTCTTAGAACACTTTTGTTTATTTACTTTTTTGGTCTTACCTACTAGTCTTTCCGGTATCATACTTATTTCGGTATGCCTTATGCATGTATATTTCCCTGCTGGATTGTAAGTGTCCTGGACCATTAGAGTGACCCAGTTTAGTTTCCCTCCCTCTTCCTTAGCACAATGCCTTGCACTTGATTAAATAAAGATCGGAGAATGCTGAGTCATGAACAACTCATACCTTCCTTGGGTGGACCTCAGTTACTCCTGGGTTTGTCATAGCTTCAGTGAAGGCAATTATCTCCCAGGGTTGCTATGGCCTATAGGAATCTCAACCTTCATTGGCTGGAGTGTCTATCTTTAAATGATAATGAAATAACATCCACTTTAATAGTTCATATACTAACACGGTAAAGGTACTGAAAAGATAGAACCCTGTGGAATGAAAGAAGCAAATTCTTGAAGTATTAATTTCTTTAAAAGAAAATAAATATGCATGTCTAGGGGATTAAACTATTATTGTGGGTAGATAAAATGGGATGTGATGAATTAAAAAGATAGTGTATTTCTACATTATCATGAAAGAGTTTCCAAATGCATTGTGGGGTTTAAAAAAAATGTCTAAAATAGTATGTTTATTGTGATCCTTTTTTTCAGTAAAAACAAAGCAAAACAAAAAATAACTTCTATGTAAAAGTATGTGTACACACACCTGGAAAAAATTGTTTAGAAAAATAATTTGGGAAATTACATCTCCCATAGCTAGTGTCCATAACAAGGACTGGATATAGCACAATTTCCTAATTGTGGAACATAATTTATATGAACCACTCTTAGTAATAACTGGAACTAATCAGAACTAGCATCATCAGAATAGAGAAAAAGCTGCTGCTTACCCTAGCTATTTCAGATGGAGCTGCAAACAGAAGTTCACAGCAGAAGTGGTAGGACTTCAGAGGGTTCTGACTATGTGGGGTAAAGGGCAAGGAAGGAAGAGTTTGTGTTTGTTATTGTAGTTCTTGATCCGCCATTTTTTTTAAAGCTGCAATAACCAAATACACTTGCAGCTATGAAGACATTTATTATTGAAATTACTGTAGAAAAAAAAGCCTATTCTACTGTGAGTCTACAACTTTCTGTTCCCATTAAAATGTTTTTTAAATCTTGGTTTTAAGTTTACATGTGATTTATTTTTGACAGGAGATACATTCATAAAGGACAAAACCTAAAGGTACATAGTAGTATTTCTGTAATGAAAATTTTCTCTCCCATTCCTCCTCCCCAGCCACCCCTCTCCAGCCTCGCTCGGTGTTACCTGTTTGTGGTTTTTGATAATTTGAGATTTCTTAGAAAATACACCTATTTGGCGAATGTTGAATAACTATATACTAAAATATAAAATAACTGTACATGGAATTATAGGAAGTATTTATCGCTTTATAGTTTTCAGTATAACATTTTTCCCATTAAGTAAAAAATTTAATTTCCAAAACCATTTTGTCAAACTCTGACAGACCTCCTGTCCGTATTGTCAATTTTTTTTTTTTTTTTTTTAAATAACACCATTTCTCTTCCCCAGGCCTCAGTCTTGGTCAACAGTACAGTCAATACCTTGTGGACATAAAAACAACATCTAAGTCACATTCTGAAACAAAATTTCTCAAATTTCCCCTGGGGTTTCTAATATTTGATGCATGCTAATTAAATCAAAATAACTAATTAATATCTAATATGCTTGATCCACCGAAGATGTTTAAAGTAACATCAATGAAAACAATAATAACTTAAGAGACATTGCCCTTGCTGGGATGGGTAGGAAAAGGTCATATTTATTTTTTTAAATGAGATTTTAAAAAAACCTTGATAACTGGAAGTGGGATGCAAGGTAAATGGCCACATTTAAGTTTTATAAATGTGAATTTTAAGCTACTTTTATTATGCCTGGAGTCAAGTGTTCATCCAGGCCTGCTCCAAGGGTGAGAATTTGGGCAACAGATCATTTATCCATAAATATAACTGATCTTCTTTGGAGCAGACTACCTTAGATCCGGAAACGGTCAGCTCTGTCTTGCTGTTATGCCACTCATACATTCAACCCCAAATCTTACTTGTTGTGCTTTCTCTTCTATATTCTCTCCTCCTTCCCTTGTTCTTATCCATCTTCCTTTTGCTTCCGGTAGGAGGCTACTGTAAGCTGAGGGTGGTAGAGTTGAATGGGCACTGATCTGGGACTTAGGGAGCCAGGATTCTCATCTAGTTCTCTTCTAAACTAGATCCCTTACACAAGTCACTTCAGTATTTGGCTCCTCCCTCCCTTCAAAACATATTTGCTGAGTTCCCACCATATACTAGAGACTGTTCTAGGTGCTAGGAGGCAAACACGAAATCAGGTATACTTTGGGACTATGCCCCTGGCCCCTCCACCTGTCCCTAAAGCAGGTGGATTTCAGGTCAACAGTGGAAGCAGTGAGTGGGTGCAAGTCTGTGGCATTCCCCACCAAGGCGGGGTGCTAAATGTGGGCACCGTGACAAAGGAGCCCCAGAGCAGAAGGCATGGAGTGTGGAAGTGAAACAATGTTGTTGGATGGGACCAGGGAGTAAAGATGACAGGAGTGATTTGGCTCGATGCTCTTGGATCATACAAGCTGTTGTGAGCGCTGCCAGGGTCAGAACACAAAGCCAGTGTGCACACATGGGGTGGCACGGGTCAGGGGAAGCCAGCTCACCAGTGTAGCAGGATTTGTTCTTATAAATGGTTGACTGTCCAAGAGTCACAAGAATACAGGCTCGCCCTGAGCCTTGGGGGAGAGAGAGTAAGCTTGGAAGTCAAGGAGAGTCCAGTGAATTTGGAACAAATAATTTTATAAAATTAACCCCGTAGTTCTATGGAGTAGAGGGCTCTTTCTCTCCCTAGGACCTAGCATTCCTTATGCTTTGACACTTACTGGATGAATGTATGAATGAAATAGTTTATGGAATTTAGAAGTACTGTAGGGAGCATAACCTTGGTGGAAAATTGAGAGATTGGTAATAAAGAGCTAAGCATTTTAGCTCATAAAATAATAATGACACCTAAAATGTTGTGACGGGTAGGGTGTTCTTAACAACACTTTTATTCATCCAGAGGGTTCACTGTGAGCCTTGATGGGGCAAAGCATTGGAGGGGTGGAGGGGAGTCCTGTCCCAGCCCCTCTCCAGGACACTGAGGAAGCGGCTCTCCCACAGATATAACTGATCGTCATTTCCTGAATGTTTACTCTCAACACCTGTCAATCCAGAGCAGCCCAATGAAGAGACCCCCCCACCTGTCTCCAGTAATGCCTAGCATCAAATCTGTTTCAAGTTTGAGTGACAAGATACTTCGTGCTTCTCTTGATGGAAAGACTAGGCCCTACAAGAGTATATTTGTGTTTGCAGATTCTGTGTAATGCAGATTTTTAATAGGTCATCTGAAAGGCTGGACACCCAGGCCCCAGGGAAGGAAAGCTTCAGTGCAGGCCTGTGGCTGATGAAGATGGGCACCGGGTGGGGGCAGAAAAAGGGTGAGGCTTGGAGTCAGTGATTAGCAGGTAGAGCTTCATTTTCACATGTTGTGCTTTACTTCTGGTTAAGCCAACGAATTTTCTGAGACTCTGCTTCCTTTTTTGTAAAACAAGGATTAGCTGTGCCACTCTCTACCCTGTTCTGAATTTCTTCCTTTTAGAAAATTTTCTTGGGGCGCCTGAGTGGCTCAGTCAGTTGAGCGTCTGCCTTCAGCTCAGGTCATGATCCCAGGGTCCTGGGATCAAGCCCCACATCGGGCTCCCTGCTCCGTGGGAAGCCTGCTTCTCCCTCTCCTACTCCCCCTGCTTGTGTTCTCTCTTTTATGGGTCTCTCTGTGTCAAATAAATAAATAAAATCTTTTAAAAAAAAAAGAAAAAAGAAAATTCTCTTGTGTTGGGGCACCTGAGTGTCTGACTGTTGGTGTCGGTTCAGGTCATGATCTCCCAATCGTGAGATGGAGCCTTGCGTCGGGCTCTGTGAGTCTGCTTGGGATTCTCTCTCTCTCTCTGCCTCTGCCTCTCCTCCTGCTCACATTCCGCCCCCCAATCCTCCCCTCAATAAAAAAATAAATATATTTTTTTAAAAAAAGAAAATTTTCTTGTGTTAGAGATTTGCTTGGATACACTGTTCTCTTAAAACACAAATATACTCTGGTAGGGCCTAGTCTTTCCATCAAGAGAAGCACGAAGTATCTTGTCGCTCAAACTTGAAACAGATTTGATGCTAGGCATTACTGGAGACAGGTGGGGGGGTCTCTTCATTGGGCTGCTCTGGATTGACAGGTGTTGAGAGTAAACATTCAGGAAATGACGAGTGGGCAGGTCTGAGCATACAGGTATCTAAGCAGGTAACAATGCAAGGAAACTGTTCACAGCTTTCACAGACATGATCAAAAGAGAGAGCAAATCACCTGGGGGTGGTTGCAATCCAACCTTTAGCAGAGAACAAAGTCAGGGGTTTCTCCTGGCAAAGGAAAAGCTGAGGGGAGAAAGATTCCAGATCGGAAGAAAGCCAGACAGATGTGACTTTGAATCCTGGCTGTGCTCTTCTTGATGTCCCTTGTTTTTTTCATCTGTAAAATAGTAATTATACTAAACTAAAAGGATTGTTGGGAGGATTAAAATAAAATCATATGTCAATTCCTGGCATAACGTTAACACTCGATAGATGATAGACAATACTATTTATTACGAAGAGTCTCCTGTGAAGATTAGTAAACTCACGGCTGAAAGTGGAGAAGGCCGGAGAGGAGTCAGAGGGGAGGAAGCTGGGGTCTGAGGTCACAGTGAGATTTTTGCCAGGTGTTGCATCAGCATGTAATGCAGATTTTTAATAGGTCATCTGAAAGGCTGGACACCCGAATGGTCGAAATGCACGCAGTCTGGCTGGGATCTGGATGGGACAGATAATCCTGTGGGTAAGCCTAAAAGGCTGATTTGTAGGCCCTCTTGTATCCTCAGGACAAAAAGGGGAGGAAGGGAAGCAATTTGCTGGGTCCTGAAGACAGAGTCCAGACATGACTAATTCACACCAGAAACACACTGTTAGAAAATCGAGTTTCTAAAAAAATCAAGTGAATGATAAATGGTTTCTTAGAAATTGTCGCTCTTTGCCCCCAAACTGTTGAACCCCTACCATCAGACTCCAGTGAGGTTGAGACTCTGATATTGCCTCCCAGAAGGGGTGATGTACACTCTTGTTTTCCCGAGACAGAAATAACTTTAAGAAAGGATAAAACTAACACAGAGTCCTTGCAAAATAAATAGATAAATAGTATAGGAAAGTATAAAGTATAAAGCATATGCTTTTACATTAATATATATGCTAATACATCTTTATGTATAGGTGAAACGAACACCAGACACCCTGAGCAGGACCCACACTCACTGGGCCGGGCTGAACCCCAGTAACTTTACCTACGAGATGGCAGGACACTGAGTCCCAAAGCAGGAAAGACAGGACTTGGAGTGGGGAATCCCTTTGTCTCCCCACAAGCCAGAGCAGTTCAGCCCCCACCTTGGAGACCTACTCTCTACCTGAGTCCCAACCACCTGAAGGTGGGTTATGCTTTTCTGGCCAGGCCACCTCTGTTAAAAGAAAGAAATCAGGGGTGCCCGGGTGGCTCAGTGGGTCAAGCGTCTGCCTTTGGCTCAGGTCATGATCCCAGGGTCCTGGGATCGAGCCCAGCTTTGGGCTCCCTGCTCAGCAGGGAGCCTTCTTCTCCCTTTCCTCCCAGCTGGTGTGCTCTCTCTCAATCTCATATAAGTAAATAAAATCTTTTAAAAAAGTAAAAAATCATTTTAATTTTCATTCATTTGATTACCAGTGAAGTAAAACTTTTTGTGAATTAGTCATCTCCACCAATGTGAATTGCTTACTTTACTCTTACGTTATCCTTTAAAAAATTATTTAACTAATAGGTTGCTTGCCTTTTCCCTTATGGATTTATAAAAGGGTTTTATGTAATAAGATATTAAATCTTTGTCATCTATTTTACTCTTCCTCTGGTTTGTCATCTGTCTTTTCATTTACGCTATTCTTTCTCATACAGGAGTTTTATGTTTTTACTTTTATCTCCTTTTCAGTCAATATTTCCACTCTTTACATGCCCTACAGAATCAAATAGAAGATCCTAAAGGTTCAAAATCATGGTGCTGGAAATAAAAGGATGGCCAAGGATACAAGGATCTAAATATAACCATCAGATGAGTGGAACAGACAATAGGGATTTTGTAGGATTTTGTAGCTTCATAAATTCACCAAAGTCCTAAGAGCATGCACTCTGGGCTTAGATGAGCTGTTTGAATCATGGTTCTGTCAGTTACTAATGGTTTGAACTGGGAAATTTTCTTAACTGTGTCTTTATGTCCTCACTTGTTAAGTGTAGGATTTTTGTGTAGTGTGTAGGAATATTGTGAAGTTTCTGGCTACTATAAACTCTCAAGAACGGTTAATTATTCTTGATACCTGAGAGTTTTTAGGGCCTGACTTACTGAAGAAGTGGGACTAGAACTAGTCCCAGGATGGGCATGAACGAGACTAGACTAGAGAGGGGAGAAAATTTGAACCCAGGGGCCCTGAGTATCCACACAAGGTTGAGATCCTCAGGACTGGGCGCTCTGATGAATGCTGCAGAGTCACCTGGAGGAGTGGCCCTCAAGGGGGCTGTGGAGGACATGTAAGAGAGACAGAAAGCAACAATTAGGGAAAGAAAACAAAGGAAAGATGAGCTGGAAAAAAAAACAAGAAAGAACTCATCAGAATCTCCTGTAGGATAGGCAATTTTAAGTAAAAAGAAGAAACTGGATGAAAGTGTCTCAGCCATTGCGTGAAAGGAAAGCATGAAATTCAAGCCACAATCAAAAATTAAAAAAAAGAAAGAAAGAAAAAGAAAAAGCTGTCAACAATTGGTACTGAAATCAAACTGAAGACGAAACGTGCCCCAGCACCATCTAAATGGCTAACATGGAAATGACCAGTAGTAACAAGTATTGGAACAAAAGGACTTGCTGCTGGTAGGAGTGTAAATAGGGACAGATCCTCTGGACAACTGTTTAACAGGGTCTGCTCTAGCTGAACATAAAACCTGGCACCCCGCAGCTCCACCAAACAGAAACACATGGATTTGGTTACCAACAGACTGTTACTAATAGCACGAATCATAAAAGTCCCCAACTGGGAACTACCCAAATGCCCCTCCACTGAGGATGTATAGACACACCATGTCTGTCCTCCCAGTGGGAGACCGTACAGCAATGAGGATGCAGAAGTCACGACCACACGAATGAATCTCACAAAACTGAATGAAAGCAATGGACACAAAAGAGTGCTCATGTGTGATTCCATGTGATTCCATTTATACACAGGTCAAAAACAGGCACCATTAATTTGGGTGTTAGATGTTGTCTTAGTTGGTTCAGGCTGCTATAACCACTGACTGGGTGGATGAAGCAACAAGCACTTATTTCTTACGGTTCTGGAGGCTGGGGAGTCCAAGATTAGGGGACTGGCAGATTCAGTGTCTGGTGAGAACCTGCTTTCTGGTTCAGAGACAGGGTCTTCTTGCTGTGTCCTCACATCGCAGAGGGGACAAGGGAGCTCCCTGGGGTCTCCTTCATAAGAGCATTCATTCCAATCAATTCCAAAGGGCCTACATCCAAATACCATCACACTGGGGACTAGATTTTCAACATACGAATTTAGAGAAGGACATAAACATTCGGTCCATAGCAGAAGTCAAAATATGGTTATTTCTGAAAGGTTGTTCTGTTGACTAAAGGGGGCACGAGGCTGAGAGAGGTCTTTGGATGTGCTGGAATTGTTCAATTTCTTAATTTAGGTGATGACTGCTTGTATATGTTCAACTTGTCAAAATTTATCAAAGTGTCCACTGATGGCATTTTTATGTATTTAATTCTCCAATAAAAATGAAAAGTATTTGCCTATATTAGACATTAATAAAAATTATTGAAAACCCTTTGTTTACTTATAGAAGGTGTAGCTGCTTGTTGTCAGCTTTATGTTGGTATAGACACAGATCTTGATTCTCATTTTCTATATTTATAAAGTGTGTATAATAGTACCTGTTTCACAGTAGGTAATATAGATGGACAAGCTTTGAAAATGATGAACTTGCATACAAATGGCTAGGGGGAGAACGCCTTGTCCCCACTGCTGATGTTTTCTTGCTATTAGCACAACAGCCCTGCTCTCCCCTACCAACCCCACACTCCTGCCAAGAGGGTGAAACTGATTGGTAAATTTGGCAAGTATAGTACATCCCTCTTCAGCCTTCCCTCTTGGAAATCCCCCTGTCCAGCACAAAAGGTTATTGAACCTTAGGGAGTTTGAGTGCATCATCCAAATTTAGACAGATAATGAGTCACAGAATTTGCACTCAGGTCTCTGACTACCAAGATCATGCTTTTAACCATTTCATTATATTGGCTGCCTAATAAATACTATATTAGCATTAAAGGAATGCTGAGTTTTATGGTGCAGCTAAGAACACAATAGGAATTCAGGGAAGGGACTCTTCTCTACCATCTATGAACCGGGAGGCAGGTTCTCACCAGACGCCGAATCCATAGTTCAGGAGGACTACACAAAAGACTACAGGGGTCAACTCCTGCTGAATTCTCTCTGCATAAACTCCAGGGGCCAATAAAGCTGAATTAGCACTGACCTCTTTCCAGGCCACACAAGAAGAGGGGTCTGTTTTTGGCCAAAGAGCCAGCAGAATTTAACCTCAGTGCCACTTGGCGGGGCCCCAGCGCTCACCCGGTTTCTTCCTTGGTTCAGTTGCATTTTGTCTTGTACCTTTGTTTTTTTTTTTATTATTATGTTATGTTAATCACCATACATTACATCGTTAGTTTTTGATGTAGTGTTCCATGATTCATTGTTTGCGTATAACACCCAGTGCTCCATTCAGTACGTGCCCTCTTTAATACCCATCACCAGGCTAACCCATCCCCCCACCCCCCTCCCCTCTAAAACCCTCAGTTTGTTTCTCAGAGTCCGTAGTCTCTCATGGTTCGTCTCCCCCTCCAATTTCCCCCCATTCATTTGTTGGTGTTTGCCTCTGAATTCTGGGATTTACCTCATGCGCCATTCTAAGGGATGAGATGAGACAGGAAGCCTATTTTCAAGCACTTGACACCTGAGAATATGCAAAGAGTATGTTAACAGCATTTCACAAAGGAAGATGATTTATTTTTATTGAGGTATGATTTATATTCGAGAAACAACATTGATCTTAAATGTTCAGTTGGATGGGTTTCGACAGCTTTATACACCCCTGCAACCACTACCCAAAACAAGATATGGAACACTTTTGTCGCCCCAGAAACATACTGTATGATTTTGTGTGTATGTGTGTCTGTGTTTGGCTTTCTTCACTCAACATACTATTTTTGAGATTCATCCGTGATATTGCATTTATCAGTAGTACGTTTCTTTTTATTGTCGAGAAGTAATCCATTGTATGGATGTACCACAATCTGCTCATCCATTCTCCTGTTGGTGGACGTTTAGGTTATGTATAGCTTTTGGCTTTTATGACTAAAGCTGCTATGAACATTTTATGAAAGTCTGTGTTAGCATAGGTTTTTATCGCCCTTTGGTAAATGCCGAGGAATGGAACACTTAGGTGACAGGGTGCATGTAGGTTTATCATTGTAAGGGACTGCCAAATAATTCTCCAAAGGGTTGAGCCATTTTATATTCATACCATCAGTATTGCCATGCATCTCGAAGGAAAGTTGTGTACAAAGCCAAACTATGATGACATCTTAGTAAAGAACATCACAGTGCCTAGGGTGGGAAAGATTCCGTGGGAATCATTTGGAAGGAGGAAAAAACAGCCAACAGAGGAGAGTGGATTGGCACTCACAAATAGTATTCACCAGGAAGCCAG
The DNA here is from genome assembly GCF_004348235.1 of Phoca vitulina. Taxonomy (NCBI): domain Eukaryota; kingdom Metazoa; phylum Chordata; class Mammalia; order Carnivora; family Phocidae; genus Phoca; species Phoca vitulina. Next base: position 57,867,859 of record NW_022589706.1, on the reverse strand, counting down.
CCCGAGGGGACCACGTGGGCAGCAGGCTCCGTAGCTACCCACCAAGGCTGTGTTCTCAGCTGATGACATTCAGTCCACATGCCAAACCCTCTGTCCATGATCCAAGCAATCTGGGCAACTTATTGTTTTTCCTCAAGTTGTGCCTCATTGAAATTCTTTTTGGAGTGTCCCTTTCAGTCACAAGTTCTCTCTCTTGTCCGGAAGCCAAGATCGTGAAGCTTAGTATAGCAGGGCTTTCTGAATGTGTGCTGCGGGCTTCACCTCTAGCTGTAGAGTCAAAGCTCGCTAACCTGCCCCAGCTCCTGATCAGCTCCCCGCTGCCTTCCCCAAGGCTGAGAGCAAGTTCTTGTTCATCTTTCGGCTTCCTCCCCGCAGGTTACTTTTAGCAAGATTTCAGTTTGTTTTTTTATGCTATTACATTCAAGGGAGGGCAAAGCCTTTGGCTGTTTTAAAATGTGTTCGTTTTAAGACAAAACTTCATTCTCTCCGAGTTTTTCTTTTAGGTTATCATGACAGAGGTAAAAAATGGTGGGGACTAGTCCCCAAAGAAATTAATCTTAACTTTCTCCAGGATCAGCCATGCCTACTCATATATTCTATGATACTGGTAAAAATTCTTGCTAAAGTAGGTGGCCAGCAGTCCTTATTCTTTAGCCAAGTTCTGGAAGAGAGGGTGAGGGCTCCAAATTTGGGCACAACCAGGTTTCAACATCTATTACCCTTATTCTGTTCCTCTAATTGGCACTCACTGTAAGTGCTTGGTGATAGAAATACAAGCCCTCATTTTCTTCTTCGTCCTTCCCTTACAATGAAGGATTTGTCCCTCCTCCTTTCAAACGCAAATTCATCCACATGTGTTCTGGATCCCGCTCTGTCCTGTCTTCTCAGAGAATGTGTTCAATTGGTTATTACCTGCAGCTGAAATGATCGTCCTTCTAAATTCAGGCTTCTCCTTCCGCAGTATACGGTTGTTGCTAGAAAGTAGCTGGCCAGCCAGAAACCATGTTCCCCAACCTCCCTTGCCTTTAGTTCTTGTCAATATAATGTGATCAGAAGTGATGTGGATCACTTCTTGACCAAGTAGCTTAAAAAGAAGGAATGGTTCTTCTCCCTTCTGCTTACTTGATAAAAGGGGCACAGCAAACATGGAACCCAGATACTAAAGGTGAGGGAGGGGTCCACAAAATGGCTGGAGCGTGGGTCTCTGAATCATCAGTTGGAGAGTCCCACCTGCCATTAAGAGCTTCTGTCTTAAGAACTTTATATGAGTGAGAAATTTCTATTGCATCTGACCTATTATATATTGCTGGATCCTTTTGTCATAGTGGGTTATCGTTAATCATTACCCTAACTAGCACATTATTTTTCTTTACATCTTCCACATTTCTCTTTAGTGGAATCTATCTGCATTCAGACATAACCAAGCATCTCCCAACTTACAACCAACACCACACCCCCTAAAAACCTTCCTTTGACTCCACGTGCCTGGTCAGTTTTCTCTTTACTTCTTTTCACAGACAATTGTATTAGGAAAGTTGTCTATGCAAAGTCTTCATTGCTTGTTTCCCTTTCATTCTTTACCCCAATCTATATGGCTTTTTTGCCACCCTCCTTTAAAACTGCTCTTGCCAAAGTCCTTAATAACTGCCATGTTTCTAAATCCAGCAGACACTTTTTGGTTTTTATTGTAATTCTCAGGATTTGACCTAGGTCACTTCTGCCTTCACTACATACTATCTTCTCTTGGTTCCTTGAAACCAATCTCTTATAGGAATGACTCACAGGCTTTTTAAATTTATCATATCCAAAACTGATCTCCAACTCCTACCCCTCCATTTTACATCTCAATAAATGATACTTCCATCCACCCAGTGGCTCGTGCCAGAAACCTGAGGGTAATTTTTGGTACATCCTTCTTTCTCACCACCCATAGCCAATCAATCATCATATCTTGCCATTTCACCTCCTTATTTTTCTCAAATGTAGCTACTCTTCATCTCCACTCTTCCCCACAACCCCTTCCATTCTCCATATATATGATTACAAACATATGTCAGATAACGCCACTTTCCTTTTAAAATCCTTCAGAAAATTCCCACTGCACTTAGGATAAATTCCCTGATCCTTAATATAGCATACAAATCCTCACATGATCTCGCCCCTGCAATGTCTTTAGACTTATCTAGCACTCACGTCCTTTTGCTCATTATATTCCAGCTTTGCTCCCAAATCTTTGAAATCAGCAAGTTCTTTCCTACCTCAGAACCTCTCTAACTGCAAGAACAAAAATCAACTCAAACAAACTGAAGCAAAAAGGAAATATAGTAGCTCACATAAGTGTGAAGCCCAATAAGCAGCTGACTTCAGGCATGACTTATTCCAAGAACTCAAGTTATGACTTTAATGCCCTGTTGCTTCATTTTTTAGCTCTGCTTATCTTTGATTCCTTCTTAACATGGACTGTCATCATGCGGGCAAGATAGCCACTGTCAGAGATGTCTATTTGTGCAGTGAAAAATTAATCTTACCCAAAGAGAGGTCCAGACTTTTTCCTCAGCTTCTGGGAAGTAATCTCTAAGCCCTTGGTATGTCATGCTTGATAAGAGTGTCTCTGTTTGCCTGGGGGCCATAGGCCAACAAGACCATAACAATATGAGTTAGGGTGGGGGGTTTGAGCAAAATCAGCAATGTGATTTAGGGTGGAGACTTTGAGTCGGGTGCCATCAGTTGACCTCTGGAGACTGAGATCAACCCTGAGTTCAATCAATCATGCTTAGGTGATGAAGCCCCAATAAAAACTCTGGACGCTGTGTGTGTGTTGTTACACATAGATGCCAAGAGAGTCATGCTATCCTAACTCCACAGGGAGAGGACAACTGAAAGCTCCAGGTTTGCTACCCTCCTGGCCAATATGCCTTTTCTTTTGGCTGATTTTAATCTGCATTCTTTCCTTATAATAAACTGTAATCATGAGTATAGCAGCTTTGAATGAGTTCTTTGAGTCCTAGTGAATTATCAGAAGTGAGGGTAGTTTGGGGAACTACCAAATTAGCAGTTGTTGTCAGGAGTGAGGGTAGTCTTGGGTGGACTATGCTCCCTCTCACTGTACAGTGGGCAAACTCTCACATTATTAAACATTCTTAGCTTAATAACCACAGCTAAATGGTTCTGGTTTTTTTTGATGTTCTATAAGAAAAGTTCCAGGGAACACCTTAGCTAGCTAGCTTGAAACGAACCAATCACCATTGCTTGGGAAGGAGAGTGCTGTGATCAGTCTCAGTCAGGTATCTAGTGGAATCTTTTTTTTAAAAGATTTTATTTATTTATTTATTTGACACAGAGAGACACAGTGAGAGAGGGAACACAAGCAGGGGGAGGGGAGAGGGAGAAGCAGGCTTCCCGCCGAGCAGGGAGCCCAATGCGGGGCTCGATCCCAGGACCCCGAGATCATGACCTGAGCTGAAGGCAGACGCTTAACGACTGAGCCACCCAGGCGCCCCAAGTATCTAGTGGAATCTATCAAAACAACAGGCAATGAGTTCCCCACAGGAGAGAAGGTTTGGATTACCGAAAGAAAGGATAGGGATGCTGGGTGAACAAAAACAACAGACTTTCAGTATGGGACTTTCACACCAGCATTTCCCTCTGTAATACTCCTGATTCTTATTCACCACCACCACCCCCACCACCACTTTCTAATAACTAATCTTTCAGCTGACTAATCTACTCATCATTTGGGTTTCAGAGTAAATGTCACTTCAACAGAGAGCCCTCCTTCTTTCATTCCTCTCCATCAGAATGTTTCGTAGCTCTGATCAGTTTGTGATTACATATCCATTTGTGTGATTGTTAGTTTAATATCTTAATGCTACCTTAACTCTAAGCTGTATTCAGAACCACATCTAGTCTGTTCATCACCTAGTAGGTACTCAAAAATATCTGTGGAAGGAACAAATAAGAATGAAAAAAAAAATCTGTTAATGGATTACCTACATCTCAGATCTTATGCTAACTCTTCAAATGTTCCTTTTTAGTAAGATGTCAGTAAATGAATATCTGGTTAAACTTTGGACTCAGTTGTTGGAACCAATAAAAGAAACTTGCCTCAATTTTGCAGTCAGGAATTCAAGAACTGCATAACCTTTAGAAGTAAAAATCACTGGGTGAATTAGCCTCATCATCATTTACTAAAACAAAACATGTAATATTTATATGGAAATATGTCTCTTGATAAACTAATAAAACCATGTGCTCATCTTGCACAGTGTTTTTATCTGATTTTAGCCACACAATAACCCATTGAGATAAGTAATGCAGGCAGATGTTTCTTTCATCTAACAGAGGAAAAAAAAAAAAAAGCCTGAGAACCAGAAAGGTAAGATGAATTACTCATGATCACATGGAAAACTTAGTGGTCAAAACAACATTATTACTCAGCAATCCTGAAGCCTAGTCCTATACTCTTTCTACCAACCCGCTGCTGCTCATCTCCTGCCTTACCGGCAATACACACTGCTGGGCCCTCCAGTTGTAGAATGTGTCAAAAGCCACAGTAATCAATGTAGTAAATTTGAATATGAATAAACTTTAGATGTTTCCCTATTTTGTGGGCATTTCTGATTTTTGGGGCTTTTAGCATTCTTCATAACACTCCCTGAGTTTTATTTGGGAACTTCATCCCCATTCTCAACCCAGTGGTTCTAGTGATTTTCCCATCCCCAACCCAGAGGTACTCTGGCCAATGAGAGCCTAATATTCTTTAGGCTCTAGATTTGGATAAAGGGATGACACATAGCCCATAACAGCTTTTAAGATTCAATGAAATCTTTGCAAAGGCTTTGGGATAGGGGCAGACACTCTTTCTCAATGGGCTTGAACCTGAGACAATATAAAGCTGGAATTTCTGCACTCATTTGCTTCCATATTGAACTGAAGGCTGAAGCCAATCAATGGAAGGCAGAGCTGAGAGATGAAGAAAAACCATATCCTAACAATACTTTTGAACCCTGAATTTGTGTCTAAAGCCCACATGACCCCTGGATTTTTAGCTACATAATCCAAATAAATTCCTCCTCTTGAGTAAGGTGGTTTGAGTAGGATTTTCTGTCTTTACCATTCATAAAGCTCTTAACTAAGATATCCTATAATAATGGGGGAGACCCAAGGTCCCGGCAGCAGGGCCACTGGTGCCATTGCCAAGAAGAAGCTTGCAGAGGCCAAGTAGAAGGAGTGAGGAACTGTCTTGGCTGAGATGTCGAAGCAGTTGGACAAGTTCAACACCAACCTGGAGGAATTTGCCAGCAACCACAAGCAGGAGATCAGGAAGGATCCTGAGTTCCGGGTGCAGTTCCAGGACACACGTGCCACCATTGGGGTGGATCGTCTACCCTCTGGAAAAGGATTTTGGTCCGAGATGGTAGGTGTGGGAGCTTTCTATTGCAAGCTGGGAATCCATCCACATGATTGAAGTGTGTGTGGCCCCGAAGCACAGGAATGGAGATCTGCTAACTCTGGAGGAACTACAGCAAGACGAATTAAAGGGAAGGGGCAGATTCGCACAGGATGTCAGCCAAGGCGACCTGATCAGGGCCATGAAGAAAGTAAAGGCAGCTGGCCCTGGCTTCGGCGTCATCCCCATGGGTGGCGCCCACAGCATTCAGTCGGCTCCAGCTGAGCTCAGTGTGGGTCACCCTGTGGTGCCCTAGCTGGCAGGAAAGAAGGGCTACGTGACTGTCAGTGATATCGAAGCCAGTCTTAAATGGGAGGCCAAGCGCTAGCACACCTGCTGAAGGAAGGGCCGGCCCGGCTGGCCCCGCGGCCCCGCAGGAGGCTGGCCGCTGGCTGCCAAGCTCTTTTTGCTGCTGACCTCTCCTCTCGGGCCCTTACAGCTGAGAACCAGAGAAGCCTTCCCTGACTCTGGGGCTGCAGCAGGGGCACGGCAGCAGGCAGGGAGAAGGCGGAGGAGCTGTTGGTGAATAAAACCTGAACAGCTTTTTTTTTTTTTAAGAAAGAAAATAAATAATATATCCTACAATAAGGAATTTTCATTCAATTGTCTTCCCATACTCTTTCTTGACAGAGAGAGGGGAAAAGTGCAGTAACAGCTATTTCCTGCAGAATGGCATTGCCTATAACAATAGATCTGGCTACAAAAAAACCCCAAACAACGCCCCCCCCCCAAAAAAGAAAACAAATAAGAAGTCACTTTACGAGGATTTAGTTGCATGTTCCTTGTCTGAAGAGTCTTATTTGGTGCCATTGTTCTTCAGGTTAGCGATGAGAGGGCACCTCCTCTCACCCCTTTGTCAGACTCAGTCCCTATCCTGGTCTCTTACACCGCCAGCTGGTAGGCCTTCCAGAATTCTCCCCAATGAGGTTTGATGCTCTAGATGGCCTTAACACAGCTGAAATGCCCTCTAGCTCTCTATGTCTACACCTTCCTCCTTTCTGTCAAATGTCACTGCAAATCTGTTCCAAGAAAAACTTGCTACATGTCTTTCCAATCTTAGAATCTCCAGGTACCGGGGCACCTGGGTGGCTCAGTTGGTTAAGCGACTGCCTTCGGCTCAGGTCATGATCCCGGGATCCTGGGATCGAGTCCCACATCGGGCTCCCGGCTCAGCGGGTAGCCTGCTTCTCCCTCTGACCTTCTCCCCTCTCATGCTGTTTCTCTCTTGCTTGCTCTCTAATAAATAAATAAATAAAATTAAAAAAAAAAAAAGAATCTCCAGGTACCATCTACTTGCAAAAAAATATACCTGCCCAAAAGTGAAGCCTAATTAATGACTCACTTTTCTGATTGCCAGACTCACAGAAACAAGAACAAGGGGAAATGCTGTAGGAATTCTTTTAAGGTCAGAAGAATCTGGTGTACAGAACCATTTAGTTGGCAATAATAGTTTCAGCACAAGATGTTTTTAGATTTTCTTTTAAAAATTCAAAGTGTTTGGTATCTCTCAGGACAAGATGAATTTAGCTGTGCCCTGGTTGGTGACTCTAGAAACTACTTTTTATTTGCCAAAATGATGAATGTTTCAGTCTTCGAGGGAGCTAACATTGCGTAATTGTATGTCATACGGCCAACAGATGATAGGAACATAATGAATGATAATGATTTCGTAAAACTTTTTTGTAACGACTATTTTTTAGGACTTTAAATAACAAATTGTAAGATTGGACTCATTCTTCTCAAGAGATCATATCTTTTAAAGGGGAATAAGGGCTGAGTACAGATATAAGCCAATCCCTTTTATATGTGCATAATTCATGATACTAACACTTAAACTATATATGACCAAAGATGTGGAGCCATGTCATTTTCTAAGCTCAAAAAAAATAAAAGGGAGGTTTGTCCATGTGAGTTATTTTTTTCCACAATGATTCTTAGAATATACATGAAAATAGGAATACTGAAAGAGTAGAAGTCACTATGGTATATTGCAGAAAATACTCTGGGCTCTGAATTAGGAGAGCTAAACTTTGGCCCCGTGCAGCCTTCAGCAAGGCTCCGTTGTCTTTGGGTCTCTCCTCATATATAAAATGAAGGATTACATAACTACCAAGAGAGCATCTAGCTGTAAATTTGGATTACTAAAACAGAGAAACTGTTGATTGTAATTCTTCTCAGTTTCAGTTCTGATCTAAATACAAAATGAACATCTTCAAATAACTTTGAAGATGATCACAGTAGCTAAAATGAATTGAGTTGGAAGAAAAGGAGAGCCTTAATATTAATATTCATTCATTCACTCACTCGCAAATACTTTTGAGCACTTAATAAGCATCAGGCACTATAAGAGGTGCTAAAGGTACAGCAGTGAATAAATCAAAGCCCCAGTCATCATAGAACTTATTTTCTGGAGGTGAAGATGCATCATAATCAAATGAATATGCAAAATGAAATGGGTCAGAAGATGATAAGTGCTATGAAGGAAAGGAGAGCAGAAAGGGAGTGCTCGAGATTGCCCTTTTTTATATAAGGTGGCCATTTGAAGAGAGACCTAAAGGAGGTGAAACAGTAAATCAGTCTATTTCCTAACTAGGAATAGCAAGTGCAAAGGCCCTGAGGTGGGAGTGCTTGACATGTTTTAGGAGCAGCAAGGAATTGCTGCTGGAGCACAGTGAGCAAAGCAAAGAGTGGTATAAAATGCGATCCAAGGAAAGGAAAAATATCAAAAGAAGCTGAAATGTTCTGTTTACTTGAATATGAATTGCCCCCATCCTCTTATTTGTAGCTCCTTTGCTACTAACATTGCGTAAGGGGAAATCTACTGGTTCAGTCTCATCATAATATTTGCTCGGATTTGGGTGGGATCAGAACCCAAGACTCTCCGTCACTACTGGCCAGAAACAGAAGTCATTCCTTGGAGAGTAGGGCAGCGTTTCTTTCATTTTCAGCAGAGTTTAACTTACGTTATCTCAGGGACTTCTGTCCTTCCTTTGCTCTATTGGGAAGCCCTGTTGTACGCCTGCTGACACAGGTGTGGTGGGTGTGGGGGGACAGGCACTCGACGTCCATTCCAACCTCCCTCGAGTGTGTCTTCTGATACCACAGACACTGGAAATCTAAGAGCTACCTGGAGCTAGAATTTGGGATATTTCCACTGATGAGATGCACTCCCAACAGTTAGGAAGGTCAAAGTGAGGCTTTGCGCTTCTTTCCCCATCTCTGCAATCTAGCGTGTTTTCTGCAGTACATCCCAGTGTCTGGTCACCAGGGTCACCAGGGTCACGAGGGCCCGAAGACAGTTACAAAGGTGGCCCCAGCAAAGGCTTTCAGAGCTATATCAGGACTTTCATCGGCTCTGGGCACTCTTGCCTCAATGTGGTCCTTCCTCCGTTAAGAAAATAATAAAAACTATATCCCAGGACTGTACGGGGATAAATATGAATATATCATTATATATATGAAAACATTTAATTCAGACTAAAAGTTCTTTTTTTTTCTGGTTTAAAAAGAAATTTAAATATTATTATGGGCTCTTAAAAGTCTTGTGGGCCCTAGACACTGCCTACTGGACCTAATGGATAAATGCGCCCGATGGCATTTGGCCCCCTGGATTGCCGTTGAAGCAATGTATTCGTGAGGCCCCCATTTCTGGAGGCAGCCTCTGAGAGCCTGTCTGCCCAACTCTGGCTCCCTGGGAGGCCTGTTTGCTGTGTTGTTCTAGGAAACCCAGCCATTCTTAAGGTTTTGTAACACACCCAATTCCCTATATTATATCCAAACTTCATGAAAATAACCAGAATCAGGAAGCCTGGGTGGCTCAGTCACTTAAGAGTCTGCCTTCGGCTCAGGTCATGGTCCCAGGGTCCTGGGATCGAGCCCCACATCAGGCTCCCTGCTCCTCGGGAAGCCTGCTTCTCTCTCTCCCGCTCCCTCTGCTTATGCTCTGTCTCTCTCTCTCTCTCTCTGACAAAGAAATAAAATATTTAAAAAAAGAAAATAACCAAAATCATTTTCGTTTTCTGTAATTAAACTTAATTGATAGAACCCAGGTTTATGCCGTGATTCTCATGAATCCCTCAAGTCTGTTCCTTATCCTCACAGTCCCAGTTCAGCCAGCCTCGTCCCTCTCACTCTCCTGTCCCCCCTCACGCTGTACAAGCATTCATGCTCTACAGTACATTGTGCCCTTCTCTGTAATCATTGGGATCTGCTCTCCGTGGTGGGGAAAGCCCCTGAGTTTCTGCATTAGTCAGTGTTCTTCAGAGACACAGAACCAATAGGATGTGTGTGTGGAGATTGAGATCTAGATTTATAGATAAGAGATACAGTGTGTAGATATAGTCTATCTATCTAGCCAGGGAGAGAGACAGAGAGAAAGAGGGAGAGATTGGTGGATTGATTTAAGGAATTGGCTCACACCATTGTGGAAGCAGGCGTGTCCACGAGCAGCAGGGTGGCCGGCGGGCCGGGGACCCAGGGGACAGTTGATGGTGCAGTTCTAGTCTGCTAGCAGAATGCCCCCTGCTGCAGGGGAGGGTGGTCTCCTTCTGTCAAGGCCTTCAGCCGATTGGATGGGGGTCACCCACATCCCGGAGGGTGATCTGCTTTACTGAAAGCTTGCCAATCGATATAAACGTTAATCTCATCTAAGAAACGCTTTCACAGAAACACAGAGAATAAGGTTTGACCAAGTACCTGAGTGCTGTGGTCTAGCTGAGGTGACACATACAATGAACCATTACAGTCCCCATTAGCATAAATCCATTTTTTTCTCTCTCTCCTCCTTCCCCTGGCCCGATGCATGCTCGCCTCTGAAATCACTGTTCTCCCAGTTCTTCTAGCACAGAGGCCTTACCTTCTCCCACTCCTTTAAATCAGCGGGTGAGGTGGAGCGCCAGCTTCTTTCCTCTCTCCCGTGTGATTTCTCACCCTCCCACTGCCCTCCTCTTTTCTCATCTGCTGTTCACATGAAGCCTGCACACTTCTCAGCACCAGGACTCGCAGGATCTGTCCGCACTTCCGTAGACTGGGCTGCCTCATGTGCCTTCACCTCTGCCCTGTTCCTGGCCATCATCTTCAGTGACTTCAAAATCCACGTTACCCTTTCGGATTCCTTGAAACCATACGTGTTTCCTGGACTCCAGAGCTCCATCTCTGGCCCCCCAGAGTCAGCAGAACTGCACTCAGGGCTCACAGAGGTCTGTTTTTGAGATGCGTGTCCCATTCGCAGACAGAGCCTGGCACCTCCTGCCCTCTGCCCCCCCAGTAAGTCTGCCGCCAGCTTCCCTGGAAACTGCCCTGCATCACACAATCTATCCCACTTCATCCCCTGATTCCATCTGCCTTCACTGCTTCCCGTCTTGCTTGCTAGAACAATTGACTCCTTGTGTGCCCCCATATCCTAGACTTGACTTTCAGAGACCCCCCTGAAATAGATGTAAAGTCATGGTACATAGTACTAGTAACTTGGCCGATGATAATTAATTGGGCTTCTCTTCCTCTTCTTTTTTTTTTTTTTAAAGATTTTATTTATTTATTTGAGAGAGAGAGAATGAGAGAGAGCACATGAGAGGGGTTAGGGTCAGAGGGAGAAGCACGCTCCATGCCGAGCAGGGAGCCCGACGCGGGACTCGATCCAGGGACTCCAGGATCATGACCTGAGCCGAAGGCAGTCGCTTAGCCAACTGAGCCACCCAGGCGCCCCTCTCTTCCTCTTCTTATTGCTCCTAGTCCTAGTCCTCCCTCTCATTCATTTTCTTGTCTTGTGTTTCCGAGTGATGCTGTGTTTTTGGAGGAAAATAATTCTGAAGAGACGGCACATTTCCTACCAAGCGCTCTCCAGCGTTAGCTGCACCGTGACTCGTGCCTCTCCTCCAGCGCTCGGTAACCCCCTGGCATGCCAGCACAGAGAACTGGCCGTTCTGGATTATTTCTACCCACATCAGCCTCCATTTCCTTCCCTCAACTTCTCCACCCAGCAGCCTCTCAGAGTTACACGCACAGCTATGCCTCCTACTTAGAACGATTTGATTATTTTGGGGGGGGGTTCCCCAGAAACAGACCCTGAAATCAGGATGCAGGGGTCCCTGGAGGCACTAGAAGATGAACGCAGATGTGAAACAGAAACAGGAAGGAAGTCAGTAGAGAGCGTGTTATGGGCGGGTTATTACCGTGGGCCACTGGGGCTTGGGCTCACGGATGTCTCGGAGAGGCAGTGTAAATCATACCTCAGAGCTGGCCCATCGGGGAGCAGAGAGCACTCAGTTATTTATCCACTAACTCCCAGCTCTCATTAGTTGGGGGCTGTCCCGGGGGCATTAACCCACAGGGGCTTCCGTTCATTCTGCCCTAGATGTGGGCCAAGGCAAACTCCTATAGCTGGATAAAGGCTGAATGCAGACTGCCACAGGCACCTGCAGTAGGCAACAGCATGTGTGGAATGCTCAGTGTCAAGGGCACAGAGGTGAGGCACCAATACCATTCTATATTTCCTATCCACCTAGCTTTACCGTAACACGTACCTATCCCTGTTTCTAGTTTCCCATCCTCTCATTCAGTGTACTAGGTACCCACAGAGACACTATTTTGTTTATCCTCTTGGCCAGGCAAATTGTCATTGTCTCGATTTTACATAAGGAGAAACTGAGAAGTTAAGATGAAGTAACTTCGGGGGCGCCTGGCTGACTCAGTCGGTAGAGCACGCAACTCTTGATCTCATGGTCATGAGTTCAAGCCCCACGTTGGGGGTAGATTTTGGAAAGAAAAGAAAAAAAGAAAAGAAAAGAAAAGACAAGACAGGAAGGAAGGCAGGAAGGAAGGAAGAAAGAAAGAAAGGGAGAGAGAAAGGGAGGGAGGAAGGAAGAAGGAAAAAAAGGAAAGAAGAAAGAAGGAAAGAAAGAAGAAAGAAGGAAAGAAAGAAGAAAGAAAGAAGAAAAAGAAAGAAAGAAAAGGGAGGGAGGGAGGAAGGGAAGGAAAAAAAGAAAGAAAGAGAAAGAAAGAGAGAGAGGGAGGGGGGAAGAAAGAAAGAAAAAAAAATTAAGCAACTTCCCCAAATTACCCAGCTAGTAAATTCTGGAACTGTGATTTAAAGACTCTAACATTCATGCATTTTCTAGTACAGTAGAAATCCAAGGGCAGAATCTTGGGAGAATACCCATCATTATAAGCAAGATCCTGGAGTAAGAAGAGATGGGTTCAGAGTAGAAGCAGTGTTAGAAGGGTTATTTTGGAGATGTGGGGGGACTCTCTTCATCTAAGACTACCTTCCACCACTGTTTACTATCTCCATTTCTATCCATGCAACCTTCTAAAGCTTACTATGCCAGAATTACTGTTCTCATCCAGAGACCTTTACACAATTTCTAAGAACAAAAATCAGATACAATGCAATTTCCAGAATAAGCAATGCCTGATAAAAATGTAATATAATAATACTCAATTTTATTCAACACTTACATATCAATCACCTAATAGGTGCCATGCACTGGGCTAGATGCTAAGAATACAATGATGGACCACAAATACTCACCAACAGAAGGCGTGAATCAATGAAAGACATTATCTGTTTCTGAATATGAAATATACCACATTCTCAAACTGACTTTAATTATATAGAAGCATCAGCTAATTAGGGCCATTTACCGTGTGCAATTAAGGTGAATCTAGTACTCAAGAATTTTTTTCTTAGTTTGGATCTGCCTAGACGTATTTTCAACATTTAACAATGGTAGATAATGTTGATATGAAAAGGGCATACTCCTGAAATAATAACTGCCAAATCCTACGCATTTTATGTAATTTATCACACTTGCCTGTATTCACAGGCTGTGAGTTCCACAAAAATAGACACTGATTTATTTTTTAGAATTTTCTTCCAGCTTTGAGATATAACTGACATATAACATTGTATAAGTTTAAGGTGTACAGTACAATGATTTGATAAGTATAGATATTGCAAAATGATTACCACAATAAATGTAGTTAACATCCGTAATCATACATAGTTACACATTTTTTTCCTGTGGTGAGAACTCTTAAGATTGACTCTCTTAGCAACTTTCAAATACATAGTAGGGTATTGTTCACTGTAGTCACCATGCTGGACATTACCATATCCCTAGAACTTATCTTGTAGGATACTGATTTATTTTCATTTACTCATATATATTTGGCTTTTCAAATAATGCTTAGCACACAATATGTCTTCAATGAACATTTATGGGCTCAATGAATGACATAGATATTATTATTCCAATTTTACAGATGAAGTAAACACTCAGAGAGATTAAATGATTTTCCCAATTTCTCAAAGCTAGTTGTTAGAAGAGTTAGGATAAATGAGGCTTTTCCAAATCCCCGTACCTAAGGGCCCCTATAAGACAAGCAGCACAGTGCCGAGTACCCAGTAGGCCATCGATATGTGTTATTCGTTCACCACGGCCTTATTAAAGATGTCCTGGTTGTCGGCTTTAAGGTACAGCTGCTTCTCCTCCAGAGCTCTGCATGATCTTCTTGTTCTTCATTGGGGTTCCTCTTTTGACGCCCGCTCTCCTCCCACTCCAGAAACTGTGGATTCCCCCGTGGCTCAGGCCTGAGACCTGCTGACCCTCTGGATGTCTGCCTGCATGTCTGCAAATCGCTTCAACTCAAACTGTGCTGGCCGGTGACATGACCTTTAGAAGCTGCCAAGTCCTCCTTGCGGAATGGTTTCAGTACTGCTGCGCATGCGCCGTGGGGGAACTGGAGAGTGACCGGTTTCACACTTCCCTCTCAGAAGTACAGGAAACACCAATCCAGGAAAATTGGGTATCAGTGAAAAGTTTGGTCAGTGCTGTAACTTTGCTCTTTCACCTGTGCCCTGCCTTAGTACACTCCAGAGTTCTTAAGCCTTGTGCTAGATGACTTGCTATTATTGACCTGTAAGCTCGGAGGGTCTTATTTTGACTCGGTGTTCATGACTCTTAAATGTATGTTGAAGTTGCTTGAGGCGTGAAGCCAGAGGGCTCATGGGAAAGCAAGTTTCTGGACCTTTCTCCCCTTGGAAAATAGGCCTCTAAAGTAAAGAGCTTTGCGATTGGTGCTACTCTTGCATCAGGGCATCAGTGAGAGAATCAAGCACACAAATTTGGGAGCCATGGCTATCTTAGTTTGTACTGTGGCTCCAGAACAGTCTAGTTGTGTGATCTAGGGTAGCACTTAACCTTTCTGAGCCTCAGTTTCCTAACTAGTAAATGGAGGGAACGTTATCCACCTCATGCAGTTGTTGTGATGACAAAATGAAATAATATATACACATGGCTCATGGGGATGGTAAAGAAAACAGTGTGTTATTACTGAGACAGGGGACACCAGAAAGGACTGGTGCAATCAACACCTGCTGGATCTTCTGGTCTGTTTGTGAGAAAAGAACACGAGGTCTTGGGGTGCCTGGTTGGCTCAGTTGTTAAGCATCTGCCTTCAGCTCAGGTCATGATCCCAGGGTCCTGGAATCCAGCCCCGCATCAGGCTCCCTGCTCAGCGGGGAGCCTGCTTCTCCCTCTCCCACTCCCCCTGCTTGTGCTCTCTCTCTCGCTGTATCTCTCTCTGTCAAATAAATAAATAAGATCTTAGAAAAAAACAAAAAACATGAGGTCTTAAAGCCAAAGTTCAAGGGAAGCTGAATTCTCCCTCTCTGTGAGGGAATCAAGAATGTGGTGTTTGTTAAGCTGTGAAAGTTCCCCATGGTTCCTGTACAGAATATGCAGTCCTTTATCCATTTCCCCACAATTATTCATAGTAAAGCCTTTGAAACAAAGAAGATCTTGTACTTGTTATAATAAAAGAGAATGGGAAATTGGGGAAAGGTATAAATAGTATTCACTCATTACTGTATTTCAAATGTTGTAGGGGCGCCTGGGTGGCTCAGTTGGTTAAGCGACTGCCTTCGGCTCAGGTCATGATCCCGGAGTCCTGGGATGGAGCCCCGCATCCGGCTCCCTGCTCAGCAGGGAGCCTGCTTCTCCCTCTCTCTCCCCTCTCATGCTGTTTCTCTCTCTCTCTCTCTCTTGCTCTTGCTCTCTAATAAATAAATAAATAAAAATGTTGTAGTAGGTGCTTTTTGTTAGATAACTTTTGTTACCTCATTTAATTCTTCATATCTTCTAAAACAGATCAAATCATTCCCTCCTTGGGCCTTTTTGACACTACCAGATAAATTATCACTCCCATCTTTTTAAAAATTAAGATGGAATAGGACATATAATATTAGTTTCAGATATACAACATAATGATTGACACACATATATGTTGCAAAATGATCACCACCTTATGTCTAGTTAACATCCATCACCACACATAATTACATTTTTTTCCCTTGTGATGAGAACTTTTAAGATCTATTCTGTTAGTAACTTTCAAATATATAACACAGTATTATTCACTGTAGTCACTATATTGTACATTACATCCTCAGGACTTATTTATCTTATAACTGGAAGTTTGTACCATTCGACCACCCTCTCCCATTTCACCCATCCCCCAACCCCCACCTCTGACAAATACCAATCTGTTTGTTCTCTGTATCTGTGAGTTTGGGGTTTTTTAGATTCCACATATAAGGGAGATCATATAATATTTGTCTTTCTCTAGCCAACTTATTTCACTACTCCTGTCTCATAAGCAGAAAGAAATGGTGGATCAGTGTAGCTAAGTAACTTACCCAAAGTTACACAGCAAGTAGGTGGTATTTGACCCCAGAGTGTGGCTTCAGAGCTTACTCCTTCCTTTATACCTAGGAAGGGGAAGGTCAGGGAGACTGTCCTAAAGAAAGAAGACAGGGTCAACACAATGAGGAGGTCAAGAGCAGCCCAGGAGAAGCAGGACAACTGTGGTGTCCTCAAAGACAGAACCAGAGAAAGATCTGTGGAGTTTCCCCACAGGGGCTTTCTCTGGTTAGATTATAAATTCTGGGAAACCTTGGACCTCCCAAGAAGTTACTAGCTGCACCTGGCCCAGCCAAACCACATATCCAAAACCCAGAAGAAAGAGTAAGGAGAAAATCAAGAACGGACAATTTGTTGCCTGGTGGCCAGGGATGGTCTCCATATTGAAATGATTAAAAGTAGACTAAACAATGCAAATACTTCTCTTTGTCGTGTCAACATCGCTGAAGTTAGCCAGAAAGTAAAGCAGAGGGCTTAGGGAGAGACATGTAAAGGGAGGAATGAAGCTGATTTTCTCCCTGTTACCAAGTCTTCTCTTCAGAAACATGTCTGGGTAAATTGGATACATTCGCCAGTCATGGCTATTGAATATAGCCTTCCATGATGGAAGGCTAAGGTGTGGGCTGGTACACAAGAGAACTGGAATAACTGTTAAAGGCCCTGGGCTGGTTGGCCCTGCCTGCAGCATGTTCTAGCACTTCATTAGAGTACTGATGGAGATCTGAGGGGAGGCACAGAAAGAGCCAGAAAAACAGGACATTCTCTGCTGTCCTTACCACCTACTTCCTAGGAAAGACTCAGCTTTGAGTATACATAAGATGGATCTTACACTGGCTCTAATCCATGATAGGGAAGTCTACATGGTTCTCATATTACCTGTCAGTATCTGGAAAGTACAAAATATAATTAGCATCTATTCTGTGGGGTCCATCACAAAGAAGACTTAACTGTCTGTAGATATCTTCGAAAGACAGGATTCCATGATAATATTTCTCAAATCAGAGAGAGAGAGAGAGAGAAAGAGAGAGGTAGGCCAAAGTTTCCACCAGATACCTCAGAAATAGGAAAACAAGTGAGAATTAAGGAAGGACTCACTAATATTCAGTGCCCAGAGATGACCTCTTCACTGAGGATTAATGGCCCAATTATCTGCGTGATTTTCCAATATAATCAAATAATACACAATCATAGCAGTTACTGGGAGTTTGTTCTCATCTCTGTACTGATCTTCACATCTTCAAAGTCCTTACTGGTTAATTCCTTTAATGCCTAGCTCCCAGGGAATCCTTCCCCACAGAACCTACCATTCCTTTGTTTCAGCTCACGGCAACTTTTAATAACCTAACTTTCTTATATTTCATATAAAAATGTTTTTAAATTATTAGACCAATAAGCTGTTTAAAATTTATAAAACACAACTTGGAAAAAAGAAGAAAATTAGTTCCCTGTAATCTTACCAACTCAGAGATAAACAGTTCATGTTGTCATGTATGCTGTCTTCCAGTCTTTCTGTTTTCTTTCTCACTGCTATATCAACATGTTTTTTTTCCCCATTTAGCAAAATATATGAGTATCTCTTTTATATGTTCATCTGTCTCTATATCTCTATATCTATTTATACATTTTAAGGGTGAGTAGTAGTCCATGGCACTTTTAATAGTATTGTTACAAAGCATATCACAGCTTACTGCAGGTAATAATAAATAGCTAGCATGTACGTAGTGCTTACTATATGCTGGACCAGTCTAAGTACTTACATACATTGATCCATTTAATCTGTGTAATTCTGGGTGACTGGTTTAATTATTGCTATTATTCAAATTTCACAGATAAGGAAACTGAGGCATAAAGGGTTTAAATAATTTGTCCATGATATCACAGCTGGTAAGTTTAGAGCTGGAATTTCAACGTGAGCTAGACTGGCCTCAGACTCAAAACTACTGCCCTGTATGACATTAGTATTCATTGAGCACCTAATAATCAGCATTTTCTTCAAATGCTGATTTTTCTTTAACTCTGAAAGTTAGTAACAATAGGTGTGACTCTTCCTTGAGGTCAAATAGCTGTGAAGTGGGTCAGTGGTGGCAGCTACCACCACCACCACCACCACCACCACCACCACCACCACCATCACCAACATCACCACCATCATCACCACCACCACCATCATCATCACCAACATCACCACCATCATCACCAACATCAGCACCACCACCACCACCATCATCATCACCAACATCACCACCACCATCACCAACACCAGCACCACCTGCCTTTGCTAATTAGCTAGGTATCTGTTCTTACTCTCCCTTCCTCATTCCCCAGATTATCAACTCTTCAAAGTCAGGAAATATGTAGCTTTATTCATCTTTATAACCCCATCACCTAGTGCAGTTCCCAGACCTTGGTTACCATGTCATAAATACTTGAAGGAATAAAGGACTGTAGGAGTTGGTTGGACAGATAACAACCAAAGAAGATATTTTATATGAGGAGATCAGTTAACACCTGTTTAAATAGAATTTGCAGTGCATGATCTGGGTTTTTCTTTGCAGACTTGGGCCTCTAACACAAAACAAAACAAAAAGTCTACATCTTCCACACTGGAAATCTCCAAGCTCCATGTGAGGAATGTGGCCAGGAGCACCAATACAGGCCAGTTCTGCTTTAGCTTGCTGCAGTTCTCTGAAGGGAGGTGTGAAATTGGCTCTTCTCACTCACTTCCCCCCCAGGACCTTTTTCTCCCCACCTCCTTACCTCATGGTGGCACGTTCGTTTGTGTAGGAGCTGATTTGATCACAATGTCCTTTTTCAAAGGTCTCTTTTGCCTTGTGGTTGATATTGTATCAATTGTTACTTCAGGGAGAGCTCAGAGCTCTGCAAGTCACCCTGGGCCATTATTTGTCACCACAACTGTTCCACAAAGCTTGTGCCAAAAGAGGACTTATGTAGGTTTTGATGGCCCATTTTCTCTAACACATGGTTGTGTTTTAGAAGGCATGCAGCTGAATGCGTTGCTTTGGTGTCTTGGGTTTGGGGTTTCTTTTTACAGTTTACTGTGAGAGTCTTCAATGCTACTCCTCACTTGTAACCCTCCTCCTCACTGGAAATTCTCCTCTCTCCCACTTTCAACTTTGTAAAATCCACAGAAACAGGCAAACTCTGGTCTTAGAGCAGGGCTGACCTTCTGGTAGATAAAACTGGCTTAAAGCTGAGTTTGTTGACACTGGAAGAAATATAGTACTAGTAAAACGGTTTATACGCAAAGCAACTAATACTTGCTTTGCATTAATAGTCCCAGGAGAGACGTACAGGGAGTGGGTGGGAAATATCTACATTGGCCAGTTTGCCAGAGTAGAGTCGAAAAGAAATCTGGGGTACTTTCCATGGTTCATAAAACACAAGGTCACAGGGGCAGGAAATTGCCAAGAGGTCTGCTTTATCTTCTTTTCTAATTACAAACTAGAAGAGTTAGCTTTACGACATCCCAAAATCCCCCAAGTGAATTGACTATAAGCAATTGCAGGTCTTTCAAACTGAGCCAGAGAATAACAGCTCGCAATTCTTGAGCACGTAAGAGATAGCAGACCCTGTGCTAAGTGCTTTACCTAAACTGACTTACTGAAACCTCACACCTAGCTGAATCTGAATGATACGGGTTATTGCCATCCTGGCTCTACAGATAAGGAAATTAAGGCACAAAAATGCTGAATAAGTGGCTCACTCACAGGTCACGCACGTATCAATGGTGGGACAGGAAATAAGCCTAGGGAACCTGTCTTCAGATCGTGTGCAGCTAACCACTGAAGTGCACATATTTGACAAGACAACACTGACTTCAGTGAGCATTTCCCTTGAAAACGTCCAAGGCCAGTCTTAGAGTTACTATCATTGTGCAGGACTGAAAGATGCCTCATTTCTTTATTCTGCAAGTGCTTCTTGGACACATCCTCTCTGCCATTTGCTGGGCAAGTCCAGACCGGTGCAATTACTCTAACTACTTTTGATTGAGTTAAATTCTGCACATGCCCTGCTTCACTCAACCCTCACAACAACTTGGTAAGGTAGATGCTGTCATTATCAAGCACAGAACTGAGCTGTCAAGGGTTTAAGTGTATGTCAGACTTTAACAGAGAGGGGAACCAGCGCTTGGATCTCACTGGATCTGACTCCAAAACCACTGCTTCAAAGACAAATTATGGAAATTAGAGGTTGTCAGTGTGGTGTGAAATTAGGGAAATGGAAAAAGGAGAAGATACACACAAGGAAAGTCTGAATTACACAATTTAACTTTCCCTTCAATACGCCCTTATCAATAGGCTGGAGTAGCTCCTATACACTATCTTCATTTGTCATCTTGTAGCTCCTAAGAAACAGACCAAATATCCCCTCACTGTAGAACGAGGTGTACCAGTCTCCTGCCTTCTGCAGATCACCACTCACAGCGTCCAGGACTTTTTCCAGTTTGCTAATTTTCTCCTCTTCACAATCCTCGGGGACTAAATTTAGCGTGCACTGAGATGACTCGAATGTACTCACTTAGGCGGGTGATCCGTGGAAGAGTTAATCTACATTTCATGTCAATGCAGATGGTCTTGGGAATCGTGAGAAACAAGAGGATTAAATTAAATGATCCATATGTTCCATTAAGAAGAATTTTACAGCAACAATAAGAAGCCCTGACCATAACAAATATTCTATAGACAATATAATGAAGATGTTTCCAAAGAGTTCAGATTTGGCCCAGTTATTCTGAAGCAATTAAAGTAGGTTTTGCCTTTGGGACACGGAGCCGTGGGGTCCATGTTGAACTCGACCTGCCACCTTGTGGAAATTGAAGGCAATAAAAAACATGGCCTTTGAATAATCCACTATAATAATAATATGATCTAAGCTAACATTTATTGAGGGCTTAGAACATGCTATGTAATATGCTGAACGCCTTTTAAACGCTTTCTTACTTGGGTATCAAAATAACTTTACAAGGTAGGAACTATTCCTATCCCCATTTTAAAGGTAAGGAATATGTGACTTAGCGAGATAAAGTAACTTCCCTAAAGTCACAGATCTGGGCAGCATGACCCCAGGGCCATGCACTTCACCATGGCACTGGCCTGTGCCCTATCCTGCCCCTCTCATTCTCGTATCGTATTAAAATATTTAAATAAGCATTGTAGTTCTTTGGCAGGATCACTAACAGCCATCCTCCATCTTGAGAGGGCTATGTTTCATCAGAATCATCAGAAATATGCATTTAGCAGCTACCAGCTGGTCCAATGCATGCGAGGCGAGAAGGATGGGAGGACAGGGTTGGAGGAGGAGAGCTTTCCTTGGAGTGTCCCATTATCTGTGTTCCTTTCTCTTTGTGGCATTCTGTCAAGGGATCATTACTCCCTTCAGATTCTCACCTTCCTCCTACCCACTCACACACAGATTATCAATGGGCCTGGATCCTAAACCTTGGCTTCCCTGCTGTGTAACCTTGGGCTAGCAACCTAACCTTTCTGGGCCTCATTTTCCCCATCTGTAAAACGGGGATAAGACTGATACATATGACCATGCTTTGTTGCACAAAGTACTTAAGACAGATAAATAAGGTAACTCTGAGAATAAATGAGATCTAAAATATCTAGCATAGTACTCGGCACATTGTAAGTCCTTGATTCATATACAACAAAAATTGATTATTCTAATATCAGTTCTACAATTCTTCGTCACATTTGAATAGCATTCAATACTTTGTAAGATAACTGTAATCACTATTTCCTGTGCTCCTTACAACAACCTGGTGCAACTGGCGGGAAAGGTCTACTACCCCACTTTACACATCATTGTCATGAAAATTTATTGTGTACCCACTACGAATAGGGAACTGAGC
The DNA here is from genome assembly GCF_004348235.1 of Phoca vitulina. NCBI lineage: Eukaryota > Metazoa > Chordata > Mammalia > Carnivora > Phocidae > Phoca > Phoca vitulina. Next base: position 57,845,832 of record NW_022589706.1, on the reverse strand, counting down.
TAGGAATTTAGGGATGTATAACACACACACACTGGCATCCACAATGGTTTAGTGGGTGTCCTTTTCTATGACAGAGTACGCAGTCAATCTCTGGGAAAGGAAAAGTATGGATAATAGAAAATATATATATTGGTCTCTACCTCTGGTCCCTGGCACAGAGCTCTTAAAACTCTTGTCATTTCCTGTGATAAGAGCCCTAAGAGCATCTTGTAATATTTGATCTTTGCTAACGTGGAGGAGACTCTGGGTGGGTCCCGGATGGCTCCTGGATGAGGGCTGGTCAACAGAGAGACCAAACCATGATTAGAAGCTTAATATGCTCATCCCTGCCTCCCATTCTCTTGAGAAGGGAGAAGGGCTAAAAATGGAATTAATGATGATCATGCCTACATGATGACATCTACATAGATATCCCAACAGTATGGAGTTCAGAGAGCTTCTAGGCTGACAAACACATGGAGGTGCTGGGAGAGATGCTCACCAGGAGATGACATGGAAGCTCCACGCCCCTTCCCATGTACCTCGCCCTACACATTTCCTCCATCTCGATGTTCATCTGCATCCTTTATTGTATGCTTTTAGAATAAACTGGTAAACGTAAATAAATGTTTCCCTGGGTTCTGGGAGCCAGTCTAGCAAATTAATCAAACCCAAGGAACCTCTGATCTCTAGCCCGTCGATCAGAAGCACAGGTGATAACCTGTACTTATGACTGGCATCTGAAGTGTGTGTGGGGGTGCATCTTGTAGGACTGAGCCCTTTGCTTTGGGACCTAATGCTAAATCCAGGTAGATGGCGTCAGGATGAGTTGAACTGTAGGACATCCAGCTGGTGTTGGAGCATTTCTTGTTGGAACCCACCTGCTCCCCTAACATTGGAAATCAGTGATCGGTACCCACTAAAGAGAAAAATCCAGGTTCTTGCTAGTTTTGTGTTTTTCTTGTTACACTCTGTCCTTTACTGACTGGAGGTGAAGGCTACTTCTGTGGCCACAGCGAGGCACCGTAGCTTCAAAGAAGCACATGGGGAGGGAGCCCCGTAAAATTATGCTTTCCCTACTTCCTCAAGGGCAACTTTGTGGCCTCCTAGAAATTATATTTATGACTTACACAATGGAATGATACATAGCAGTCAAAATAAATAAAATACACGACATGCAACAATATGGATATCACGTAGCAAAATAATAGTAAATGAAAAAAGTAAGTCTCAGAGTTACTTAGTTACATAAGCACAGGACTTAGTAAAGAAAAAATTAAATGAAAAACTATCAAAAGAAAGCAAGGGGACAATCAACATGGAATTTGGAAGGGTAGTTAGGTCAGGTAGGGAGATGCAGGGAGGATAGGAGGGAAGGACATGTGGTCGGTAGTAGGTTATTGTTAAATCTTAGTGTTCACGTTGGAGAGTGGTTTCCAAAGTGCTTCTTACATTACAGAAATCAATAAAGAGAGAGGAGAATCAATGGGAGGGAAAGACAAAGGAAACAAGGAAGGAAGTGAGGGAGGGAGGGAGGGAAGGAGGAAGGAAGGAAGGAAGGAAAGAAGGAAGGAAGGAAGGAAGGAAGGAAGGAAGGAAGGAAGGAAGGAA